>NW_026912666.1:0-5000 GCF_963422355.1 Corticium candelabrum | reverse complement strand
AGAATAAATAAATGACTTCCATACAATTAGTTATACAAATATATTTTTAGTAAATAATATTAAATAAATAAAATATAAATAATTTACAAACAATTAATTTCTATAAATAAATTAATTGTTAGCCTCAAACTTACAGACCAGAGAGCACGGGAACCCTAGCCTGGACCAGAACGGTACTAAAATGATTTCGGAAATAGCCTTCTAAGCCAATCAGCGTCTTAGAACCGGAATGTCGGTTGTAAATTCTCATTGGTTTAGCAATAATTGGTTATGCTAAGTGCACTAATGCTGATTGCACGCATGTGAAATCCTCATGGGAGGATAAGTGCACACCAGAGCCGTGATGAAGACTCTGGTGCATGCACACATCTTAGTTTTAGTTTCAGTTTCACTTCTTCAATCTTTTCAAGCTTGCGGTGAGAAGACATGCATAGCAGCATTGCTAGACCATCACCTTTGACAACTGGTCGAGTGGTAGTCTCGCTAGTCGAGCAGTTACAGTAGCTAGCGGTCTGCCAAAGAGTCAAAGAGTTGTGGTTTCATGCCGTCTACCAAGATATCGCACCAAACAATGCAGACGCCTCTTCTTTGCTCGTGAGATCTCATGGCATTTGTTGTAATTTGTATAAATTTGTATATAATTTTTAGGTGTCCTTAAAAGTTACTGATCTTTAGCATAACGTCTTGCATAAGAAACAAATAGTTGACAGACAGACAGACAGACAGACAGACAGGCAGACAGAGAGACAGGCACACTGATAGACAGATGGACACACATGATGACAGACAGACGGACAGACACACTGAGATGGATGGACAGACACATTGACAGACAGACGGACAGACACACTGAGACGGATGGACAGACACATTGACAGACAGACAGATAGACACACTGACTGACAGACAGACAGATAGACACACTGACAGACAGACAGACACACTAACAGACAGATGGACAGACACACCGACAGACATACGACCAGACAGACAAACAAGCAGACACACTGATACACAAACTAACAGACACACTGACAGACTGACACACACACTGACAGACAGACAGACAGAAACACTGACAGACAGATGGACAGACACACTAAGAAACAAAACACTAACAGACAGACGGACAGACAGACAAACAGGCAGACACACTGATACACATACAGACAGACACACTGACACACAGACAGACACACTGACAGACACACGGACAGAAACAATGACAGACAGATGGACAGACACACTAAGGGACAAAACACTAACAGACAGACGAACAGACAGACAAACAGGCAGACACAATGATACACAGACAGACAGACACACTGACAGACAGACAGACACACTAACAGACAGATGGACAGACACACCGACAGACAGACGACCAGACAGACAAACAAGCAGACACACTGATACACAAACTAACAGACACACTGACAGACTGACACACACACTGACAGACAGACAGACAGAAACACTGAAAGACAGATGGACAGACACACTAAGAAACAAAACACTAACAGACAGACAGACAAACAGGCAGACACACTGATACACATACAGACAGACACACTGACACACAGACAGACACACTGACAAACACACGGACAGAAACAATGACAGACAGATGGACAGACACACTAAGGGACAAAACACTAACAGACAGACGGACAGACAGACAAACAGGCAGACACAATGATACACAGACAGACAGACACACTGACACACAGACAGACACACTGACAGACACACGAACAGAAACAATGACAGACAGATGGACAGACACACTAACAGACAGATGGACAGACACACAGACAGACAGACGAACACACTGACAGACAGACAAACGCACGGGTCATTCAGAAGAAATTGAATGTGTTGTGTGGTGGGTGTCAGATTCCCGAGTCACTCAGCACTCAATTCTTTTATCATTAGTGTACTTTTAGTTGTCTCTTTTGCCTCAGAAAATATGTATACACTTACCTATGAACACTATAAAGCATTTAGCTTTAGTCGAGTAGTTTCTGCTGTGATGTATGATAGTGTGATTGTAAGAAATAAATGATTCTAACAGACAGACAGACAGACAGAGACAGACAGACAGACAGACAGACAGACAGACAGACAGAGAGACAGACACAGACAGACAGACAGACACACACACACACACACACACACACACACACACACACACACACACACACAGACACAGACACAGACACAGACACAGACACAGACACACACACACACACACACACACACACACACACACACACACACACACACACACACACACACAGACACACACAGACACACAGACACACTGATAGACAGACAGACATACTAACAGACAGAGAGACAGACACACTGACAGACAGACAGACACACTGACAGACAAATGGGCAAAAACAATAACAGACAAACGGAGAAACAGACAAACAGGCAGACACACTGATACACAGACGGACAGACACACTGACAGACAGACAGACAGACACACTGACAGACAAATAGACACACTGACAGACAGACGGGATGACACACTGACCGACAAATGGACAGACACACTAAGGGACAAAAACACTGACAGACAGACAGAGAGAGAGACAAACAGGCAGACACACTGATACACAGACAGACAGACACACTAACAGACAGACAGACAGACACACTGACAGACAGACTTCAACTTTCAATTCAGTAAACTAAATTTCGGTTTGTAGGCTCCGTAGGGGAGCTTTTTAATGCTAATTGTTATTTGTGTAATTGTAATTGTAGTTGTGACACTTGTTGTTCATTAGCTGTTACTTTAGTTTCACCTGTATTAGCTTTGATGTATAAAAATATATGAAAATTTGACAGACAGACAGACACACTGACAGACAGACAGACAGACACACTGACACACATACGGACAGACAAAGAGACAGGCAGAAACACGGACAGACACAGACACAGACACAGACACACACAGACACACACAGACACACACACACACACACACACACACACACACACACACACACATACACACACAGACACAGACACAGACACAGACACAGACACAGACACAGACACAGACACACACACACACAGACACAGACACAGACACAGACACAGACACAGACACACACACACACACACACACACACACACACACACAGACACACACACACACACACACACACACACACACACACACACACACACACACACACACACTGATAGACAGACAGACATACTAACAGACAGAGAGACAGGCACACTGACAGACAAACAGACACACTGACAGACAAACAAACAAAAACAATGACAGACAGACAGACAGACAGACAGACAAATAGGCAGACACACTGATACAAAGACAGACACACTGACAGACAGATGGACAGATACACTGACAGACAAATGGACAGACACACTGACAGACAGATGGACAGACATACTGACAGACAAAAACACTGACAGCCACACGGATAGACACAATGACTGACGAACAGGCAGAAAACAAAGAGACAGACAGAGAGACAGACACAATGACCTACATACACACCTACCAACAGACAGACAAAAAGACAGACAGACAAACAGACAGACACACAAACAGACAGACAAACAGACACAATGACATACAGACATAAATCCATCACTATGGTCATTTATCTTGAACTTTTAGTTACTAATTTGTTATAGTGATATAACGTTTACTGTATTAGCTTTGATGTTTACAATAAACCATCTACAACAGACAGACAAAAACACAAACAAACCGACAGACACAAAAACTACAGACAAACAAAAGAACAAACAAACATACATACATACATACATATAAATAATAATTTATTTAAAACCAACCAATAAATGGAAAACAAATTTCTATAAATTGTTTGTATTTCTCCACTTTCTATTAATTAAATAAAATTATAATAATATTCAATATTAATACATTTATTAGTAGTACATAACATCTCATACATCACATCAACACATAATACAAACACTCACCTTAGTCTTCAGATTACCATCAGCATTGGATGATAATAACATAACAATTAGTGAATCATAACCATGAAATGCTGCCATCATTAAAGCAGTCCCACCCTGTAATAACAATAATTGTGTTTTATTATTTGTATTTAATGTAATATCCGTCCTATCACAAATCTCATTACATCATTGAAATATCATTCTATTCATCCATCCATCCATTCATTCATTCATTCATTCATTCATTCATTCATTCATTCATTCATTCATTCACTCTCAACACTTACATAAGGAGTTGCTTTGTTAACATTTGCTCCTTTCTGTAAGAGAAATTGTGCAATGGAAATGTAGCCTTTACAACAAGCTGTAACAAGTACAGGATATCCCTACAATAGAGTGAGTTGTTATCAACAAACAATAAAACGAGTCACTCAGTCAATAACATACAATACTATCACACGCATTAGCTGACGCTCCTGCATTCAACAGAGCTTCCACCTCATCAACTTTGTTGTACAAAACTGCTGAATGAAGTCTCTCATCCATGTGTGGTGTGTGTCTCACTCATCCTACCATCACATCAACACATCAATCACAACAAATCTTTACAATTTCACTCACAAACGAGAAATCACTCAACACGACACTCTCACACAACAAACTTACACTTCATCACCATAACTATTACATTACTACTCAATTTAACTTACTAACAAACGATCTATACCACGCAATTGCAGATTGCAACTCCGATCGAGTTAGAGGGCCCCAAATTCGAACGAGTGATTGTACGCATGCGCCAACATCTTTCTATTCGTCCGAGTCACGTGATTAATTAAATATCACATCATTGTACATGTAACGCATTCCCAACAAAGTTTTGTATCAATATTTCTAACGTCCCACTAGCTTACCCGGAAATACTGGTGAATCATAACTATTTTAGAGTACACTGTCTCTCTCCCCGTCGCTCCCAAGATCCCTGGTTGAAATCCGAGTTGAAATCAATA
>NW_026912665.1:0-30872 GCF_963422355.1 Corticium candelabrum | reverse complement strand
CACACACACACACACACACACACACACACACACACACACACAACTCATGCACACACAATGCACCCACACATGTACCCATTCACATGCACATGCACATGCACCCACCTACTCACACAACCACCCAACTACACACATACACACACACACAAACACACAAACACACACACACACACACACACACACACACACACACACACACACACACACACACACACACACATGAGAGAGAGACACGGACAGACGGACAGACAGACAGAAAGACAGACACGTAGACACACAAACACACACACACACACACACACACACACACAAACACAAAGTGACACATGGGCACACACATATGCAGACACACAAACAAACACAATCACACACATACACACACACACACACACACACACACACACACACACACACACACAGAGTGGGAAAGGGAAAAGGGGGAGATGGGAGAAGAGGAGAGAGGGTAAGCGGGAGGGGAAAGGGGAGGGGTTCGATAAAGGGAAAATGGGGAAGGGGGAGGGTAAAGGAAGGAGAAGGGGAGGAGAAAGGGAGAGGAAAAGGGGAGAGTGGGGGGAGGGAGGGAATGGGGAGGGAGAGAATGGGGGAGGGAGGGAGAGACGGACTGATAAACAAATAGACAGGCTGGTGTTTGAACTAATAGACTGTAATAATGCTGATGAATAAAAACAAATGTATTGACAGACAGACATACAGGCAGACAGAGAGAGACAGACAGAGAGGGAGAGACAGACAAACAGACAGACAGGCAGACAGGCAGACAGATAGACAGACAAACAGGATAATAGGAGGTCGAGGACATGGGGTCATGGGTGACAACTTGGATGTACAATGTAGTGTGCACTAGTTAATTAATTACATACAGTTTAGATGTAGTTTATCATGGTAGTTAATTAAGACTCTTTGCGTTTGATGTAAATGGTATAATTGGTTTACGCCTTTTAAGTTTGAGACAGAGACAAGGATTAGTGTATATTTAGTGTTGTAATAGTGTTTACAATGTATTAAAATAAATGAAGACAGACAGACAGATAGACAGACACAAACAGACAGAAAAAGAGACAAATAGACAAATAGACACGCATACACCGTGGAAAGTAAATGGAATTAGAGAAATAAAAACACATTAATACACAAAATCAATACCTAGATCAAACTGATAAAAGACAACAACAGCAAAACCAAACACAACAGTCACTAATTAGAAATTAAATAAAATTAATAAATTATATCATTAAATAATAAAGATTAATTAAAAATTACTACGACAGCTACATAACTAATCTACAAACAGCTATTGAAATCTCTACTCTGACCTCACATAAACAGAATTAAATTATATGTATCGCATAAGACATTTTACTTACATCTTATGGCTTCTTCCATCATTTGTATCACATCAATATGACCACGTAGCTTAGCAACATCCAGTGGTGATCCCTTCTGACTGTCATACAATGACATAACATTAGTAATATTGTTGACTGTACAATATTAAATGTATTACCTTTTATGGTGAGGACTTGCTCCATGGTTTAAAAGAGAGTCAACACAAGAAACATGACCATTATGAGCAGCGAACCACAGTGGTGTACAGCCTTCGTTATCATTGATATCAACATACACGTCAAGAGAAAATAGCTTTTCAACAATGGTCACGTGATTGTTTCCTGCAGCATAATGAATAGCAGTTTCTGCCCACTAAAGAAATAACATTGATAATTATAAAAAAGAGAAAATTATGTTCAGTTGTGTACACCTAATTAACATTCCATTCAACCGACAACCAAAATTAATAAAAACCCAAAAACGATTGTAAGCAATAACAAACACACAAACTTGGAAAAATTCTAGACACCATGTTGTGAGTGTGTAGTAACACATACTCTAGGTTGATATTTACCAACTGATAATTAATATTCATACAAACTTAGTAATTACCCTAATGTTTGTTGACAATGACGTAAACTCTATTAATGTTGTTCACGTTTTGCATATTGCAAAATAGAAAAGAAATTTTGATGTCGTGAAACAGAATAATCATCATAACTTAGAATTTCCCTGATATCATTTAGTATATTTCAAATAGAATTGTTTTGATAAAAGTGAAAATTAGAGATACTTGGGAGTCTCTCTCAATCTCATGTTCTCCTCCGTTGCCTTTCATATTCTGTTTAGACTGAAGGATGTTGCTGGACCTCCAAATTTGGCAAGGAGAGCAGCTAGACTATTTTTCCTAAGACAATGTCTATGTATAGGTAACATCTATATAGCACGCTAATCATAGGATAAGTAACTTATACCATGGTCAAGTGAAGTGATATGTATAAGTAAGAGTATGATAATAACCAGAAGTAGCTTATTGCACACTTGCTGTGTAATATACCTCACATACACTACCTAAATATGTCCTGGTGACCGGTTGCACGTCACGTGTCCATGTGATAATTAAACCGAGTATAATGTCTCAAGGGCCACTCCAAGGATACTTTACTATTGAGGCCACAACATACCCAGGCCAATGGGTAGTGAGGCTACTGCTGGACTTTGTAAAACACTTTCTGCCAAGTTACCTTATCATTGCAGGAAGTCTGTTGTAGATACAAGTAAACTAAATTTCAATAAAACTGAAAGGTTGTCTGCTGATCTGTCTGTTGTTTTGTAAGTCTGTCTGTATGTCTCTGTGAAATGAAAACACAATAATAACAAAAATTAAGTTAAATATTTTAAAATTTAAAAATTACAGAGACATTCAAAGACAAAATCAGGGGAAACAGAGCTGACACAGATCTCTATATTTTTCAATACAAGAAAACAACAACAAACAACAAAATATCAACTCAAACCCTCAATACTCAAACTCACTTTAGTCTTCTTCAACACATCTGAATGATGTTTGATGAGTAAATCAAAAATATTTTCGTTTTCTCTGAATGCTGCACACATCAAAGATGTCTCTCCATCCTAAATCCACAAGAATGTATTATTATCATAATTCCTCCATCACACTGTACACATGCTGTACGAGAAAATAAAATAAAAATTCTGTCAACCTAAAAAGACAACAGCTACTGCAAATAGTTTTGACCAACAGACAAGTTGAATATAATGAAAACTAATGAGATAATAATATTTCAAGTTGCTTTACTTTTGATAATTACGATGATCAACCTCATACATCACATTAAATCTCCACCTAATATTTATTGAAAAGTTACAACACACAATAAAACAAGACATACAAACAGATTGGTATATACAGAACAAACAATTCTTGACTGACCATCAACACAACTCACACCAAAAAAAAGTTTCATCTCTTTGTTAGAGATAAAACGTTAATCATACGAGATACAACAACAAACATCACAATTTCTTCACCAACACAATCAATCAACTCACTTTGGTAGTCTTATTCACGTCTGATCCACTTCTTAATAGCAGCTCAACCATTTCCTTGTTATCATCATAACAAGCTTGTATCAGAACAGTCCAATTCTATTTTGAGATCAAATGAGGTGAAGTTCATTTCATCATCCAATACACACAATAAAACTCACAACACATACCTGAAACCCGCCACGTGTATTAACGTCTGCTCCTCTTTTAATCAAACGAGTGACTGTCTCCACATCACTTCTATCCACAGCGTAATAAAGTTGTTTGTTGATTTCTTTACGTGTAGACATTTCCAATCTCCAAAAACACTTTTAACTATAGGAAACCAACGAAGTCTAACATTCCAACACTCAAATCAACTCGCAAACGAAAGACAAAAGTGGGAAAATATCCAACACTATGACGTCATCTTTCTTTCTCACATCACTAACACTCGCAGCATTTCCCAAAAAAGCAACGACGTCGTACAGATAAAGCACAACAGTCCACTTACTAACTAGGTTATCTACAAGTTACGTTCTAGTTCTCTAACGACATCATCATCATACACATTGTTCTCTCATGCAGACAGAAATAGGCAAAATTTTGCTACAAAACGAATCTCCTTACTGCAAAAAAAGACTCAACGAAATTGTGATTCAAGGAATTTCCCCTAATGAATGACGTCTGCAAATCTACTTTTGCGCATGCGTCAGGTTATTATCCCGGAGAAAACAGTCCAATAGTCTGCGCGCACTGGTTGTATTGTTGCTATAAATTTGTCATTTTATTGTTTGTTTAATAAAATGATTTATTTTTCATGGCTGTAAGAATTAACGCTTTCTTCTGTTTCGAACGTTATTTTTGTACTGTGAAAACGCCTTAGTCAAGTATATTATTTTGTTGATTTATTATTTATATATTTAATTTATTATTAATAAATATTTGAATTTTTAATCATTGATATAAATAATATTGATTAAATAATTTTTGCAACTGTAATAATTTATTCATAATTTATTGATTTATTATTAATTTACTGATTTACTATTAATTAAGTGATTTATTATTAATTTATGAATTTATTATTAATTTATTAATTTATTATTAATTAACTGATATATTATTAATTTGGATTTAATATTAATTTATTACCAATTTAAAGATTTATTATTAATTTAATGATTTATTATTAATTTATTAATTTATTATTAATTTATTGATTTATTGCTAATTTAATGCTTTATAATTAATTTAATAATTTAATAATTATTTATTAATTTATTATTAATTTGCTGATTTATTATTAATTTAATGATTTATTATTAAGTTTTGATTTATTGCTAATTTAGTAATTTATTATTAATTTATTAACTTATTATTAATTTATTAATTTATTTTTATTTAATTACTTTTAAATAATTTTTTGATTAATTATTAATTTTCTAATTTATTATTAATTTGTTAATTTATTATTAAATTATTAATTTTTTAATTAATAAATTATAAAATAGTCATATATCAATTGATTTATCTTCAATTTATCACTAATTCTTTCATCTATCATTAATTTATTTTGATTTGTTTATCTGTTTGTAGGTTTGTCTGTTCTTTATTGGTTGCTTTGTTTGTTTGTCTGTTTTCTGTTTGTCTGTTTTGACTGTTTGCTTTATTTGTTTGTTTGTTTGTTAGTTTGTTAGTTTGTTAGTGTGTTAGTTTGTTTGTTTTGTAGTTTGTTAGTTTTTTAGTTTGTTAGTTTTTTGGTTTGTTAGTTTGCTAGTTTGTTAGTTTGTTAGTTTCTTTGTTCGTTAATTTGTTTGTATATTTGTTTGTTGGTTGGTTTCTTAGTTTGTTAGTTTGTTAGTTTGTTAGTTTGTTATTTTGTAATTTTGTCAGTTTTCAATTTGTTTGTTTGTTAGTTTGTTAGTTTGCTAGTCTGTTAGTTTGATATTTTGTTAGTTTGTTAGTCTGTTAGTTTGTTAATTTGTTTGTATATTTGTTTGTTGGTTGGTTTCTTAGTTTGTTAGTTTGTTAGTTTGTTATTTTGTTATTTTGTCAGTTTTTAGTTTGTTTGTTTGTTAGTTTGTTAGTTTGTTAGTTTGATATTTTGTTAGTTTGTTAGTCTGTTAGTTTGTTAATTTGTTTGTATATTTGTTTGTTAGTTGGTTTCTTAGTTTGTTAGTTTGTTATTTTGTTATTTTGTTAGTTTGTTAGTTTGTTAGTTTGTTAGTTTGTTACTTTGATATTTTGTTAGTTTGTTAGTCTGTTAGTTTGTTGTTTAAACGTTTGTCTATCTGCCAGTCTGTTTGTCTGTTTTTTTGTTTTTTTCTTAGTTCTTTGTGTTGGTTTATTCGTTAGTTTGTTTGTCTGTCTAGCTGTTTGTCTGCTCCTATATTTCTTGTTTGTTTATGGTTTTTGTGTCTTTGTTTCCGATTTTTCTGTTGGTTGATTTATTTCTTTGTATGCATTTCCACATTTATCTATTTCTTTGTTCGCTTGTTTTCTTATTTACTTGTTCGCTTGCTCGTTTGGTTGACTGTATGTTTGTTTGTTATTTTTGTTATTTGTGGTTAAGTACTTTTGTTAAATTTTTTGTATGTTTGCTTATCTGTCTCTTTGTTTGTTTGCTTGTTTTCGATTTATGTTTATTTTTTGCTTGCTTGTCTATTTGTTTGTTTGTCTGTCTGTTTTTTGTTTGTTTGTTTGTCTATTTGTTTGTAAGTTTGACTGTTTGTCTGTTTTTTGGTTTGTTTGTTAGTTGGTTAGTTTGTTCATTTGTTTTTCTTGTTAGTTGGATGTTACTTTGATAGTTTTTGTTACTTTTTGTTCGTCCGTTTATTTTCTGTCAGTTTCTTTGTCTGTTTATTTGGTGTGTGCTTTTTATTCCTTTTTGTTTGTTGGTCTATTTGTTTGATTGTTTGTCTGTTTGTTTGTATTTTTCAAGTATTTTCCTCATTCAACTGTTTCTTTGTTTGCTTGTTTTCTTATTGGATTGTTTGTTTGTATTTTTCAAGTATTTTCCTCATTCAACTGTTTCTTTGTTTGCTTGTTTTCTTATTGGATTGTTTGTTTGCTTATTTCTCTGTCTATTTGTGTGTTTGTATGTTTATGTGTTTGCCTGTTTGTCTGTTTTTTGTTTTCTTGTTTTGTTTGTCGGTCAGTTTGTCTGTTCGTTTGTTTGCTTGTTTGTTTGTTTATTTCTTGGTTGGTTTTTTGTTTGTTTGTTTTTGGTTTAAATTTAGCTTGTTTGTTTATTTTTCTGTTTGTTTATTTGTATATTTGTTTGTTATTTATGTTGCTTGTTTTTGTTTGCTTGTTTGTTTATTTTTTCTTTGTTTTATTGTTTGTTTGTTCATTTGTTGTCTATTTGTCTGTTTATTTGTCTGTTTGTTTGTTCGTTTGTTTTGTTGTTGTTCGTTTTTTTATTTTTTGTTTTCTTTTTTGTTTGTTGTCTGTTTATTTTTTTTCTCTCTTTATTTTTTATTTGTTGGTTTTTTGTTTATTTGTTTGTGTTTTTTTTGTCTGTTTGTTTGTTGTTAGCAATTAATATCACAATATCAGTAAATTATTACCCAAGGCGTGGTAAACACCTAGGATAGTAGTAGAGGCCAGTTACGTGAAGTACGTACGACCAGCTCGACGACCTGCGATGTAACCATGTAGCACGTGACCAAATCAATAATGCAACCTACTTATTATAGTTAATATTGAAATGTTAGTAATAGTTAGTAATGGGTTCCATTGACCCCCCTCAGCTGTCGTTAACTTCTGATTCTCAACTCGATCGTTAGGGTAGTGCATATATGTTGCAGCTCGGGGTTTTGTTACAGTCTCAGTACAACAGTATGGTTTCTAAGGTAACAACTGGTTCATTAGTGTACGTACATTAATTAACGTACTGCATGTACAGTAGACTCGACCTACTCTCACTCTGCGGATTGCCAATTCTGAGAATGACGAGAGCGGAGTGAGACTAAAGAATTTAGACTGTGTCGAGTTAAACTGTACAGTGTAAATACATCTAGCTGCGCACAGTATTTTGGTACAGTCCGGGTTTTTCGATGTAACATACAGGTTGCTAACTTACAATGGCTTCTTCCTTGAAGTCGAAGTTAAGACTGCTAAAAAGGAAACAAACAGTTTCCACAGAAGCTTTCTTTAGTAAGAAAGAAAGAGCGGTAATATTTGCCTGTCTAGCAAAAAACATATAGACTTGCAAGATCAATTCAAATTCTCCGCTAAATCTGGAGGAAGTCAGCTCACAGTCAACCCTGTGCCCAGGTGCAGATGGCTTTTGTATGTCTTCTAACGAGGTTCGTGACGAAGCAGGCAATAAATTTCTCGACAGTGAATTTGGTGATTTGCTTGCAAGACAGCTAGACTGAATTCTACGCTCGCTCGTTTAAACCACATTGTCTGCATAAATGTGTACGTCGATCGTAACGAGAACCCAAAGGGACATGCACCTGTATACCTGTAGACTAGACAGCTCAGAGTTAGGTAAGCGACTGGCGTTAGCAACATACGTTACGTTAAGTTTCTAGTGATCTTGCAAAACCCCATTTACTGGAAATGTGCCACGAAACCCAGCTGACCTTTCGTGGGTTCTCCAGGAGCGCAAGAAAGCCTGGATACGGCTCCGGCATTTTGCTACCTCTACGCTAGTAAAAAAAACCAACCATATGACCTGCATAACCCACAGTAACAATTCGTATTACACCGTACAAAGTTGACGCGAGATAAGTATTTGAATTCCGAGGCACATCAATTTGCAAATTGTGAACTAGACAGTAAAACTAATTGTTTTTACACTATATAGAGGGATTCCCTTTTCTACTGTTTTGTTTCTTTAGCCTTTGAAAGACAAAATTTTTGTAATAACTTAATTTTATCGGTGTTTTATATTTTTTGCGGTATTAAGACGATACTAATATTTCTATTCTATATTCAACTGTATTATTAATTCTACTAGTTGTACGGTATCCGTAGGCGCCTCGCGTTCGTGAGTAACACGTCCATCGGAGTTTTCAGACCGTCTACTAAAACGCCGAGTCCTAGCTATACAATACGTACTTGTTGAAACCCTATCTCTCATGAAAGTAAACATGCAAACTTTCTAGTAGTTTAGATTACGTATATAGGCCTGGTATAGGTAGTCGTCGTTTTTCGATCGTGATCAAGACAATTGAAATGTACAGTCTAGGTATGTACTCAGTTCCGTTGTAACGACAATGGTATGGTATTTACTGACATAGAAATTGATATCAGCAAACATTGAGTATCAACAGTGTTAGATGCAGTACTGTAGTAAAGGATTGATTGTACATAGGGGTGAGCATAGTTGACTGTAAGTGGCATTCAACACATGAAGGTGTTTCTTGGTTGGCACGTACACACAATTCCTATTAAAAGGATAGGGCGACGGAACTTCATGAAGCATTTCTTCACCGCTTGATCACTTACACGAATCTTTCCTAGACTCATCTGTGGTCGGACACGGAAACAATTTTTAAGGTAGGTCCTATCATGAAACGTGGTCGTGGGGAGGATAAATTTGAGATTTGTCCGTGTTACACACGCGCGCGCGCACACACACACACACACACACACACACATACACACACACACACACACACACACACACACACACACACACACACACACACACACACACACACACACACACACACCAAAAGCTCGATGGAGAGCCATATAGGACCACGGCCATTTCTGTTGTGCGACCTGTATTAGAAGCCTCGCTACGCTCAACAATTAATATAGACTCTCCAACTAATGGTCTTGCAGACGTCTGTGTCAATCTTGATAGGACTATCGATGAAGGCAACATTGGCAAACTTTTGGAATATGTCACGTTGACCTCAGCAGAGAATTAAGTCCAACCAAACGTATATACAATTTTTGTTACTTAGTTTGTTTCTATGTTCATTCTTTGTCTATATTTTTTGTTTGAGTTTTTGTTAGTTTTTTTAATTTGTTTCTGTGATGGTTTGTTTGTCTTTTTCCTTATTTATTGTGTTGCCTGTCTATTGGTCTGTATGCCTGTCTGTCTGTTTGTCTGTTTGTCGTTGTATAATTTTAATCTATTTGTCTTTTTAGTCAGTTTTAGTTTTATTGACTCTTTTCACAATTTGTCAATAGGGCTGCATATGCATGAATGTATGCTCGCTGTCTGCATGTTTAATCATGTAGCATGTGTGTATCTTCTTACACTTGTAATTCAGTCATCTTGCTCGTTTTGATTTATCAAAATTCTTATTATGTAGGATACGTGTTCATTATTTGTAAAGGACGAGAAAACAAATTCCCTCGATGTGGTAAATCTGTTTACATGGCAGAAAAGATTCTTGTTGCCGGACAGCTAAATACACTATATTGTATGTAAATTAGGAAGAGGGATTACCATATAAAGAGAACAAACATAATTTTTGCAACTTATTGTTAATCTTGATGTAGACGTGGCACAAACGCTGCTTTAGTTGCATTAATTGAAGAAAAAATCTTGACTAAACCACTGTGATGGATAAGAGATGGTCAAATAATAGAAAGGTATTCAGATGGATGTGAATCGATCCGGTTAGATATAATGAGTCAGCCATAAGTTAATGTGCACCAGTGTGTGTGTGTGTGTGTGTGTGTGTGTGTGTGTGTGTGTGTGTGTGTGTGTGTGTGTGTGTGTTTGTGTGTATGTGTGTGTGCATGCTTGTATGTGTGTGTGTGTGTGTGTGTGTGTGTGTGTGTGTGTGTGTGTGTGTGTGTGTGTGTGTGTGTGTGTATGTGTGTGTGTGTGTGTGTGTGTGTGTGTGTGTGTGTGTGTGTGTGTGTGTGTGTGCGCGCGCGAGCGCGTGTATGTGCGTGCGTGTCTGTGTGTCTGTGTGTCTGTGTGTCTGTGTGTGTCATTTGTGATTATCACTTTCTGAGTTGAATTAATGGGTGATCGGTGTATGAATGTGGGTGTCTATGTGTGTGTTATCATAATCTTGTGTTGTTGTGCATGTAGAGACTGGATGGACGTCTCTGATGGCAACCACAAGAGAAGTAAAGAGATTGTAGACCTACTCCTCCAAAAGGGTGCCGATATTGTCAATAAGAATAACGTCAATCAATCCATTGGACATACTTGTCTGGCTACTGTATTCTGTGTGTTATATATTGAGTAAACATCCAATATAGACATACAGTAGAGATAACGTTATAGTAAAATTGTAGCAGTAACACAACATACAAGGACTACAACACACAAGTTCTATATAGCAAACAATCATCTTGAATTTGAAGTTGTCTGATGGCATTCACTTTCTAGCTTTCTCCCCTCATGTCCTCCACAACAGCCTCATATGTGGGAGGTAAAATCACCATAGATGCCTGCAGAAGCTTGTCTGCGGTTTCTTTCTCTCCCATCTTCCGTGCCATCATATTAAAAAGCTTTAGTATTTTATCAGCATCTTGGACAAGTTGCTGGATTTGAGCAATCTCACCACTGCTCTGTCCGCAAGCTATTCCAAGAGCATACCATCTGGCTGAGCTCACACGTTGGATAGCACCAATGATATGATCAAAACGTCCCTGATCCGCTGTACGTTCTGATGCCTGACGGGCAGTACAACCTGATAACAGAAATAACAAAAAATGATAATTACGGAAGAGAAATACTTTACTAACAGCAACAGCCGTCCATTACAAGAATCTGATAAATTAGGTAAACATTTCATAAAGGTGTGCAGACTTCAATCACTCAAAAACCCCACTGCTACATTATCAATTGTACCAAATATTTTATCATAAATGAGTGATATAGATCAATGCAGACAATTTCCCAACTACACATATATGTACAGCATATACATCAAAGTCAACACTGATGATAATCCAATCCATATACAAATACAATTGAATAACTATATGTTAATGCATGGTAGGGAGTCGATATCCAGTTTATTGCATGTTTAACATCCTACTGTAATTAGAATTCATAGATTGTTCAAGTTGAATTAGAGTGGGTGTGTATTGCAATGACCGCTAAAGTTTTATGTCAAAAAACCACATTTTGACAGCTGTGAAGTGTTGTTGACGTGCACGTCAGCCACATAAGGCCACGTGTTCAAAAGTATTAGTACAGTACATTACCCACGTGCTTTGCCAGCATGATGTCGGATCAGAAAGAAGACCATAATAATGCCCAGGACAACGACGACAGATAAGACGCGTTGGTTTCAAAAAGCATGCCACTAGTATTAGCCAGCTTGACAGCAGATTTGCTTAGAAGACGAGTACAGCAAGGGTACACTTTGCAAGAACACAACTGCCTGCAACAGTTGGGTGATGCGAATATTTGAAGCATGGAGAAGTATTCGAAACAAGGATGCTCCACAAGAAGAGCAGGTACAGACAGACAGACTTTCTCTCAACGAACGTTTCACAAGTAGATGCAGCCAAACCACAGACGGATTGTCAAAAGACATTTATGTTGAGCACAGATCCAAAAATCATAGTGGTGGACTAAGTTTTACGGCATCCAAACAAAAAAGTCACAAGGAAAATTATAGTCAAGCTTCAACGTGACTCTGTAAGGTAATAGCATTTTGTGGTTTGTGGTTAATTAGATACGCTAATGAAGAAGCTGGTGACCGTTACCACGCAAAAATTTTGGATCTCTGTATCTAAGTAAGTTGCCAACAGGATTTTCTCGAGAAGCCTTCTATTATAAATCTTTGTTATCTACACATTCATTTGGTCCATGGTATTCAAAGTAAGTAATCGGTCGTAACAGTTTGGCTAAAATGATGAAAGTGATGACAGCTGAAGCTGGTCTTCCAGTTCGAATCAACCACGCTCTTCAAGCTTCTAGTGCGACAAGGCTTTTTCTAGCGGGAGTTCCTGAACATGTCATTCAAGACAGAACCGGGCGATTTTTTTTGCGTTGAGTTAGGGTGAGCGTGGCTGTGGGCAGGACCTAGGCGTTCCGCGCGACAACTAAACCCACCAAGGCGACGTTTAGAACACATCGCTTACAGTTACAACAGTTACTTACAGATACACTCACAATTCGGCACCGATTGATCGCTACATTCAGACGTGACCCCATATCGGGACAACACAACGGTGATCGCTGTAAAATTAGCCTCGACCAAGATTAGTGACGACCACAGACATTATCAAGACTACGATGTAGCGAATTGAAAGGTTTTCAAAAGGGCTCACAGTTTGGAAAGTCGTCTAACTACAGCTGCTTTCTCTACAGATCGAATTCAAGTAAATTGGACGGCTGGTAATGTGATCCATAATAAATATAATCTTTTTATATTTTAAAATCATTTTTGGTCAGTTTTAGTATTAATTAATTCAACTATACATCGACGTGCAGTGTGTACATGCATGCATCGAACTGTTTACTCTAAGTGGCAAATCAAATTTTGTGTGAACTTACACATACATACATTTTTTTGTTATTATTAAAAGTTGGTACAACTTCTAAATCAATCTAAATTCTTTACACTAAAGCTAGATTTACAAAAGGTCCCAAAGAATTCCAAAAACATATATCCGACTTTCTTGCACAAACAGTTCGTATATGTCGACGTAGATGCCACTTAAAACTGTACATAATTCCAACGGGAGGAAGAGCTTTTCTTTTTGTCCAATAGGTAGTCATGAGAATGACGAAGAAATGTTTTAGGTTTCCAGTTTTATTCATCATCTCCAATGGGTGGAGGGCCGTAGGTGGATCTAAGGATACCTTACTCAATAAGAGACAAGCTTGCCGTAAGAGTCCTTCCATATCGGGCAAGTATTGAATACGTGTTCAATGGTGTCGTCTGGCTGGTGGCACGTTGGACACTGACATGTTGTGGCAAGTTTAGCCGTATAGAGGACTGAGTTAGTCGGCAGAATCCGGTGCAGAAATTTCCATGCTATGTCCCATTGTAAAAGCGTCATGTTTTGAGGAAAATTCCAGAGTGAGAGCCATTGTTTGTCCGTAATTGGTCCGTATAAGGCCTCCCATTTTTCCTGGCACGGTGGACGGTCTATGTGTTTAGATATGAGACATCGGTACAGTAAACGTGTATTCGCATCTGACAGTAGCAGTGGCGTATCGGCTGTGCTGAAGAAACAGAGACGTGCCTGCCAATGTGGCATTCTATGTTCGAAAGAGGGCTCTTGATGGGGGAGGCAAGTCCAAGATTGCGGAATGGCGTGTAAGACTTGAGGGTAAAATTTTGCCGCAACCGTTCTGGCATCTGGAGGTTGTTTGGTCCATATATCTTTAACGTTGAAGAAAGGAAATCTAGGTAGTGAAGGCTGAAGTATGGGACGATTGGACTGGTCTTTTATAACGTGGTTTCCCCACAGAGGTTCTTCGGCAGCATCTTCATAATACTTGGGAGGGGCAAGATCCCGTCCTCCGTCAAGTTTTCTCCAGGACATGTAAAGTTGGCGATAAAAGGATGAAAGCTTGGTGTAGTTGCGATGGTCGGGCATCCAGCCTGAGGCGGCAAAAAACTGCATAGCCCATGTTGTATTGTCCACTGGGATGAGATAGTTGCGGTCGAGCGAGGTCTTTCCAAGCTGCTTGAATCCTTTTTATCAAACAAGCGTCGAATCGTTTGGAGGCGTATTGCCATTAGTCCAGAAAGGAGATGAGGCATGCCTAGTCCTCCATCTCTACTTCGTGAAATATACACCGATCTTTTTATTAGTGGTGGCTTTAATCCAAAGAAAATCCCAGATAACGTCCTGGAATTGCTGTAACGTTTGATGAGGCATAGTATATGTGTGTGCCGTGTAGTATATTTTGCTTAAAGCGTATGTTGACAGGACGTGTGCTCGCCCTAGGTATGACAGATCTCGACTTTTCCAAATGTCCAATATCTTTTTCAGTTTCTCTAAGACCACTGACCAGTTTTCTTTCATAGATTCATAATACGAAGGACTGAACGTTAAACCAAGAATCTTGATCGCCGTGGTAGTCCATTGTATTTGCAATGGGTTTTCTTGACGTTTCCAATTTCAAAGCCATAAGCCAACTGACTTTTCTTGGTTGAGGTGTGCTCCACTGACAGAGTTATAAACCGTTAGTTCATCATTTAAGGCCTGAAAGCTTGTCTCTGTTGTTAGAAAAACAGTCATGTCATCTGCATAACTGGATACTTTAATACTATCTCTGACAGGGTCGTCAACAGTTGACACTCCTTGTATAATAGAATTTTGTCTTATTGCTGACGCTAAAAGGCTCGAAACTGAGAACATATAAAAGAGGTGACAGTGGACATCCTTGTCTGACGCCGCGGTGTATGCCTATTCTTGATGACAGATATCCATTGACTATGACGTGAATGCCGATGTTAGAATACACTATTTTTACCCATTTTGGAAAGAAGACCAAACCCAAAAGCACCGAGTACTCTAGACAGATGTGTCCAGTTAACCTTGTCGAAGGCATTTGTTTGATCTAGAGAGATGACAGCCAAATATTTCTCTGTACCAGATCACCAGTGAAGTACGTCTCGGATTGTTGCGCAATTGTCTTGCATGGCTCGATGGGGAATACTACAACTCTGCTCTGGGTGGATGATTGATCCGATTACTTTCTTTAGACGATTTGTTATCGCTTTTGTGATTATTTTGTAGTCGGTATTTAGAAGGCTGATAGGAGGCCAGTTTTTGATATCGTTTCGATTTTCTTTCTTATATATGATACGGACGATTCCGGTTCTCTGGCTATACGAAAGAGAGGTCTTTTCTTCGACTGCATTAAGCATTTGCACAAAATCGTCTCTAAGCAGTGACCAGAAAGTTCCATAAAATTCTGTCGTAAGACCATCCATTCCAGGAGACTTGCCTGCGTGTAGTGTTGTGAGAGACTGTACACTTTTCCAGCGTTAACGGACCTTCACACGAAATACTGTCTGTTCATATTAATTGTTTGTTGAGATGAGACAGAGCTTGCACACTAGTTTCGTCGTCGATTGGTTGCTCTCGGTAGAGGTCGGTATAAAATGTTTGAGTAAGATGAAGACAGGCAATTGTGTCTGCGGCTCTCTTGCCTTGATAGTTTTGTTCAGTGATACAGTCTCGAGTTCCCTTGATGTTTTCTTTTGCGGTGAAAAACTTACCCAAAGTTTCTCCACTCTCTATCCATTGTGCTCGGCAGTGAACCTGTTTACCTTGAATATATTCTTGCTCATATTCTTGTAAGCGTTTTCGAAAGAATTCTGCTCTTGAGACTGCTGTGATTTGGCCGTTTTGAATTGCGCACTGTCCTTTTTGTAGTGATTGTTAAAGTCTGGTCCTAGTTTTATTTCGTTTTCTTTGGCATTGAATTCCATAACGTATTGACAAAGATTTGATATGAGCCTTTCCGGCGTCCCGCCATTCGATGAGTGACAAAAACCGTGGTTTCTGATATTGCCAGTATAGCCAAAAGGCGGTGACTTTCCGTCGGTAACAAGCCTCAGACAAACGACTTTTGTTAAGTTTCCAATATCCCCGTCCTCTAGTATATGTTGACGAATCTAGAAGTTTAAGAAGTACACACGAGTGGTCACTGAACGCTGTGGGAAGAACAGAAATCTCATGTACTATGTTTACCAACGCACACGAGGTTAGGAACATATCTAGTCGGCAGGCTACTGGTAGATTTGATCGACTCCATGTGTAACCCGGAACATCTGGATGGCATTGTCGGTATATATCAGTCAAGTTGAGGGTTGAGAGGAGCATGTGAAGTGCAGCAGTGTCGCTGCTCCTGGGTCCTAGTTTTGCTTGGACCAGTTTGTCCATACTGGGGTTAAAGACGCAATTGAAGTCACCACAGACAACCAGTCTTGGTAAATTCTGCAGCTGTGAAGTCACGATTTGATAGAAATCTTTGCGATCAGCTGAGGACGTTGGTGCTTAAGGTTGATGAGGTCGAACGTGAGGGAAGGGTAGTTTACTTTCATAGATAAATAAGTCCGTTGGAGTCTTGTAGGACCTTCTTGCATTGTAGTTGAGGCATATTTTTCACAATGATAGATACTCCTTTGGAATGATTTGTACCATAAGCATGAAAAATGGAATGTTTAGGAAATTGTAATTGCCAATTTCAATTTTCAGCTGTTGCATGTTTCTTGTAAACACAAAATATCAATATTCTTTCTAATCATCCGGTCTGCAATTTGCTGTCGTTTCATCCTGTTAGTCATTCCTTAAGCATTGAGAGTAGAAATTTGTAGAGTCATTAGAGCGAGACAGCTCCAGTCGAGTCTAGACTGGAGCTGGCAATGTCCCACATGTGTCCTGGTTTGCCACATGCAAATGTACGGTAGTTTTAACAGTAGCTAAGTTCTCTCGTGCCTTCTTCTTTTTCTTCTTTTTTGTTTTAGCTGTGTATTCGTGTCAGGTGTTGATAAGAGTGTTTCTGTTTCATTCCTTCCTCTTTTACGTGTTCTTTTATCGTTTGCATCACTCGGAGAGCCCACTTTCATGTCACTTTCACTTGCCGTTTCTTGATTTGATTCTGCTTCACAGCAGCTTGTTGTCTTATTTGTCTCCCATTCACTGAGTTGGATGTCATCCTTTTCATCTGATAAGGTACCCTCATAACCACAAGGTAGTGGTGGTGTAGTCTCTTTCACAGATGTGTCAGACTGTTCTGGTCTGTTCTGTTCTGTAGCTCTTGTGCTAGCCGTACTATAGTTTTTACAGTTTCTATCCACATGATCCGTACCATTGCAATAATAACAGCGTCGGAAGGATGACAGTTTTGGACAGTCTTTCACGTGGTAATCAGCTTCGTCACATCGATAACACCATGTTGGTTCACATGCATATCTGACATAAAATCTGATTAGGTAATGGCCAACTTGCAATGAGATAAGAAAGGTTCCCTTGGGGTTAACAACAGTGAGTACTCGAACTCCTGTTTCAATCATGGGGCGAAAGAGTAGCATCTACGCTGTACACGTGACACATGGCCATGTTTTGACAATACACTTTTGATTGTTGCAGCTGGCATCTCGTATGGCATCTTACATGTCACCAGTGCAGGTGGTGGTCTTGCAGGGTGTGCATGTTGTGGTCGTCAACCTGACATCTCTACGCATTCATAATGTCGTTCCTTGATGTCAAGGCCAGTTCTCAAAACAGTGTCTTTTGCGGTTTGATTCCCAAAGGAGATTTGGCAAACGCCATGGCGTAGAGTCTGAGTCACGCATTTGGTGTTTTCTTCCTCTACTACAGTCTGCAGTACCATTATCACGTCACGAGTTAGATATCTTCCTCAGTTTGCAGACGGACCGTTAGAGGTCGTGCTAGATACCCTTCCATCTTTTTTGCAACTGAGGAGATACTAAGATAGGGTGGCTCTTTACCTCACCAAAAACGCAGAGAACGCCAAAAGAAACCTCTCATAACTTGGTCAAAAGTGTATAGGCGTTGCGGCTCCAACAAACGTGGTACCCACAACGGCCTCGCAATACATACTTACATACATACATACATTTTTGTTTGCTTACGAGGACCCTTAGGGCCCAGGTTAGATACTGCAATCACTATTCTGCAATCTAACACCGCAATCTAACACTGCAATCTAACACTACTGTAGCAGAAGTCACTATCAGAAGTCACTATGATGTACTTCACTCTTGCTGTACTTGCCGTAGATACTTGCTGTAGACAGAACCTGACACTCCTGAGAGAGAGGAAATTGTATGTTAGTTCCTTGCCAAAGGGAATTTATGTATGTGGCCCTCCCACACTCGAACTCTGACTCAAAGGTCCCGGATGTTGCCAATCTCCAAATGCACACTCTAACCAATTGAGCCAGACAAGAAGAGACAAGAGGTACCTATTAGTTTGTTTTTCCTGAATCTTGTTCAAAAGCCACAATCCCTAGCAAGCTCCATCCATGTCCGTAACTTGAAGAAACTACCGACATTTCTGTTTTCGGCTGGCCTAGGCTTCTTCATCGATGGTTTCATCTACGTACAATATCAACAGGAAAATGTGAAACAGCCTAACGCATTCTACATCTGAAGAGCGACATTCACGGCGCGTAGACATCTCTACAAGCCACGTCAACTAGGACCCAAGTCGCTGGACTCCGCTGTACATGTAGTAGGTGAAAACATAATCCTCTTGCAGACGCCGCGGCAGCGAACCATCAAAACAGACTGCCGGTTGAGTCCAAGTGCCCGCGTATTTGCAATTTGAACAGTGCGTGATGGTGATTGGCTACAAAAGGCTCCCGTTCGGGTACGCATTTTCCAAACGTGACGCCGATTGGTTCATTTCTATCCTCCTTGATCCTGCTGCTTACAGTCACATCTTGGGAGGCCCAAGGTGGTAGCTGTTTAGTCTCTCTAGACTTACTAATTGCTACTCTACAATCCACTAAGTATGAAAGTAAACACTATCAGTCTGGTTGGTAGGCGTGACTTGGATCACGAGTGCACTCAGGGTGGTAGATGACATGCCAACAAAACATTGCAACATTTCTGTCTTCCTCTAACAACTGCATTGGGTTTTGCGTGTGTTTCGAAGGTTCCAGTGGGTTTTCGTAATCTGCAGTCGTGCTCTGCTGTCAAGTTGATTTTGTAACAAAACGCTAGCGGAGGTCATTTACTACTACATCACTTTTGATTAGCAGTTTTCCTTACGTTTAGCTACTGTAAACGCATAAGTACTCTGCTCAGGCTGGGTTTCAGATTTCCCAACTATTGTTATGTGGGTTCTTTCATCAGAACCCTAAAAACCCATATTCCTTGTGTTTCGTATAGGCTTAGGCATATACGCGGTCTAAAGAGCTCAAATAAATAGTTGCTTAGACTACTAGTAGGCGAGTACAAACTACAAATGTCTACGAATTCTAGCTATTCTGTCTGTCTCATGCAGTATTACCAGCTGCGCATGCGTCGAATAAAACCCATGTTGTGTGTTTGAACGTTTCATGCTGTGTTTTCTATGGGTTTTACGAACTCGATCTACAGAAACCCATGTATAACACATGTTGAGTTAGATGGGTTTTGTGTCACATTCCCTGTGACTGCTATTATAGGCTTTGCCTCTATATGTCCCCATGTCTGTCGATGACAATTGGCTGCTAGGGCTAAAAATAGGTCATCAAGTCATCGTTTGACGAGTTAAATTTTACAACTGAATGACGTTCTAGCCTAGGTCTTCAAATGACGACTATATAGCAGACCAAGACAAGTTTGTAATGGCTTTCTTGGTATCAATGTCTGTGTTTGTGACTGTCTAACTGCCTTTACAGCTTTTATCTCTTTGTCCCCATGTCTGTCATCCTATATTTATGTCTTTAATTTACTCACTCTACATTGACAGCCAGTTTATGCTTAACTGTAAGTCTCCACTCGTCTGCCTATCTTCTCAATCTCATGTTGCGTTTCTGTGTCTTTCTTCTGTTTACCAAACTATCAGTCTGTCTCTTGTTTCTGCTCATCTGTCTGCCCACACAGCACATAATGCATATCAACAGCAGCATGACTTGTGGCAGACTTTCTGTTGTTAGACCAAAACACTTAGTATCTTACTATAATGATGACGTCACAGCACAAGTGCAACTTGATTACCTGTTCTCTCTCTTCTTGCTCTTGCTTAATTCTTTCAAATATATCATCTTCTGTGAGACCTTCTCCATAATGCTTTGGTCTGATTCTCGTTTTGCTTTCACTTTTTTCTCTTCTGCTTTCTGCTCAAAATATTTGGTGAAATACGATTCAACCCTCTGTCTGGTTGCGGTAACAGTTGGAGCCATTGGAGTTGCTGGAATAGTACTTACCTACCTAATTGATGTACAAAGGGAACTGCTGTTTGTTTGCCTTTCGATCTTTATTGCTAAGATGATAGTAGATGAATTCCAGCTCCTCGAAAACCACTCACGAGGTGTTCAGGCAAGAATGATCCAGCAAAGAGTTGATGAGAGAGCACAGACGGAAATACATTTCTAGAAATTTGTTTGGTACTGGTGACTAGTTTGTGCTCTCTCACTACATTCCTTCACACAGACTTCAATGGGCCAAAAACAGCTACATTGTGTGCTTGCAGTTGGTCAGGCCTGAATTCACAGCTCTATTCAACTCGCATTAGCAATCTTCACTGCAAGTTAGTAGTCCTACTAGGCTAGCTGCTGTAGCCAAGAGCAATAAACTACTGATGTTTCGTACGTAATATTAGGTATTAGCATTATTTATTCCAATATCAATCAGAACAGCTAGCTTTCATTACCAGCAAACACTACAGTTTAAAGTAACTGCAATTTCTAGTTTTTACATGTAACATTTAGAGGTAAAAAATAGTGGGTAGAGTATAGCTGATACCGATTAGGTAATTCTACTCAGTAGAAAATTTTGCGATTGTACTCGATTGCCTTTGTGCATTTACATAATAATCAGAACCGTTCTGCTTTGAAATTCACTAGACATGACTGACATTGAAAAGCACTCTAGACGTAGGTCTACCATCTCAGACACTTTGAGAAACGAACTGGTTGTACTGACAGTTAACAAGAACCGACTGCTGTACTTGTGCAAACAGTATGAGCAAACAACAACTTTCCAGAAAAGAAAAATCGACTGTCTCAAATTAGGTGCATCCGGGCTTTGGAAGGCGTTTCCGTGTTCTCGATGAACAATGTCCGGTTTGTCGCCAGCTACAGCAGGTGATGAGGAGATAACATATGTACCACAGCACTGGTCATAGAGGTGCTACCTAACGTACAGCTTAGTACCGCTAGACTCTTTCTTGCTGACAAAGATTGCAAAGAATTCCTACGCCTCCGCAACTGTCTCACATTAGGGACACCTCCCCTACCCTGTGACCGAGAATAGGTGCGATCAGTTTTCAAGTTCTACAGCAGCAACATTACGACGGATGCTGACGTGACCCGCTCTACCTAGTTGCTACCCAGGAGGACTACGACGCTAGCGTAGCAACTAGGTCTGGCTGCAGCTGTTTGGCAGAGATTAGAAAATGACCGAAATTAGATCCGGGAATCTAGTAAAAAAGACGTCATGTGACTTCCATCAACTGCAAATAGTGCCAATGGATAATTTTGTGTTTGCTCGGTGAACACAGGCTCGATTAATTAGACTCACTTGTTATTACACACTCTACACCGCTCACTAACGTACTAACCAAATAGTGCTATGTCTAATTACTACATACCATGCCACCTAGGTCTAATCTAATTAAGTGTCATACACTACACTTCTCTCCCTTTAGTGTTTTCGATACCTGAGAGTCTGGGCTAATCTTCATTTGTTGGTATGCCTGTTTCATGTCCAAACGAGTAAAGACTCTTCTCCCTGCCAGGGTTGAAGACAGGTCTTGCGGATTAGGCATTGAGTAGCATTCCGTCTCTAGGTAAGGGTTCACACTAAATTTGTAGTCACCACATACCCGTATTGACCCGTCAGCCTTCCTTACAATTACAATAGGTCATGCCCACTCGCTTCTGTTAATTTGTCGAATTAATCCCTCCTGTTGCAAACGGTCCAGTTCTTCGTCTACTTTTCTGTGTAGGGCGTAAGGTACCGGTCGCGGTCTATGGAACTTTGGCACTGCATCCTTTCTTAGTGTAATGCGTGCTTCGTATCCGTTCAGTGTTCCAATTCCCTTCTCAAACAATTGGGGGTATCTCTTAGTATAATCGGTACCCAGCGTCTTCCGTGGGCTAGTCGGTCTGTCAACCCTAAATAACATGTGCCAATCCAGTCGGATCTGTGAAAGCCAGTTTCGCCCCAAGACTGCTGGCTTGTTTTGAACTTCAAAAACTACCATTTTCTCACGTGCGGTCTGGTTGCCGTAACGGATTGGAACGTAAGCTTCCCCCCTTACCGTCAGTGGTTCTCTGCAGTATGTCTGAAGTTTGACTCTACTCTTCTGTAACTTCACGTGAGTCAGAAAACGTTTGTATATGTACGCAGGTATCACAGTCATAGATGACCCGGTATCGACATCCAGTGTCACTAACGCCCCAGCAACTTCCACGGTGACTTTGGGCGAGCTCTGTTTGTCTGTCAGAGTATATATTATACTCACCTCGTCGTCTTCTTCGACTTGGTTCGTTTGGTGTCTGGGAATCGTCGACTTCGATGCTTGCTTGCGGTTCTGAAATTCCGAGCCATAACTCGCTTGATACTTCTGGCCAGATTGCCTCCGTTTCCTGCAAGCTTTGGCGATATGACCTCTAACGTTGCAAACCCGGCAAGTGGCGCTCTTGTACCAACACTTTTCAGAGTCGTGATTGCGTCCGTCACAACGATGGCAAACACGCTCTTTAGCTCTGCTATCTCTGGGGGTGAACCGCCTACCTCCGGATGCTTGCACGGTAAACGTTGTCTCCGCTGCTTGGTATGTTTCTCGACTTGATTGCGGTTCTCCTCGCAACAATTTCAGTTCATGTCTTGCGGTTTCGTGCGCTTGAGTTAGCGACAGTGCCTTTTTCGATGTCAGGTCTCGTTCTGCTAGGACCTTCTGCTGTAGGCCTTCATGTCGGAGACCGCACACCAATTGATCGCGTAACGCTGTGTTCAGGCTGTCCGCGAATTCGCAATCTTTTGCTAAGCGGCGCAGTTCTGCAAGGTAATTTGCAATTGATTCGCCCTCTTTCTGCTGTCTCTTATAAAATTTGAACCTTTCGGCAATAACTATCTTCCTCGGTTCGCAATGATTCTTCAGCAATGTGATGAGTTCGTCGAGGGTTTTATCTTGTGGTTTAGCTGGACTGACGAGGTTCGATAATATTGAGTACGTTGTTCCTTCGACTGTCGTGAGGAATATTGCTTTCATTTTGTCCGCGTCGACGATGTGTTGGCGATACAATAGAGCAGAAAGCGTTGGTGATATTCATCAATCTTGTCACCTGGTTAGAGTGGTTCCAAAAGTCCATACTTTGTGTGGCTCTGCGCCATCCTCGTCGCCAATTTTGTGTTTGCTCGGTGGACACAGGCTCGATTAGTTAGACTCACTTGTTATTAAACACTCTACACCGCTCACTAACGTACTAACCAAATAGTGCTATGTCTAATTACTATATACCATGCCAGCTAAGTCTAATCTAATTAAGTGTCATACACTACAGATAACAATGTTAATTATGTTCAGGTAGTTTACTAAAGTGACTATATCTACTACTGTGGTAAGTAGTAAGTATAATATCAAATGTACGTATAATCAAAACATATTATAATGTCACGTGACTAGGTGATACACATCAAACCTACAAATACTGAATAACAATGTCAAACTTCAAACAGTAAAACACGCTAGTTCTATAATGTCCGACCAATGAGATAACAAAATACAATGTGATCCTTCAAAGCTAAAGATATTGCTATGGCTAGGTGAATACCTTGTAACAACATATAAATGGTGTCAAGTAACAAACACATGCTTCAATGAAAAGACAACTTCACCAAATGGACTAAACGAGAGTGACATCAGCTATTCCATCCATCTTGCCCTTTACCATTCGTTTAGGAGGACATGCTTTATACTCGTCTGTATCACGAATACGACTAATAATATGACGGGCTTCTGTTGCTGTTGGTCGTGTGGCAGGATCATCTCTCATCAAGCGCTTACATAAGGAACGAACATTGAGCTGACGGATGAGTAAGACTTGATCCATCCTTTGTTCACGATCTGGAGGAACAGCAGTGAAGAGCTCACATATGGTCACTCCCATACTGTACACGTCGGTTTTGTATCTTTTTGGTGGAGTTGGATCATCAAATCTCTCAGGAGGTGTGTATTGTGGACTGAGCAGACCAACTGAAAGTGAAGCATCTTCAAAACGAGCAGCTCCTAGATCACCCAGTTTGGCTCTCATCGTTGCTGTAACCAGGATGTTCCTTGGACAGATGTCACCATGCAGAATTTCCCTAGGTTGCTATAGCAACACAAACAGTAATTTAATATAATCAACTAAATTTTTTATCTATGTATTGATATACTTGTCTAAAAATTTACTTATTTTTGTGGAATTTCAATAATTGAAATCTTGTGTGTATTTAGAATTTGTCTTACTGATTATATCTCATGGTGTCATTACCTACTGTTCAAACCATCAATAGTCTCATTGTTACTCTTGTAACCTTGCCTTCCTCCTTCCTTGTTTAATCACCCGACAGTCTGTCCTCTCCCCTTTTGTTTGTCAAAAATTAATAAAACTATTATAGTCAAAATTGTGGTTGTCAACTTGTCTGCCTGTCTGTCTGTCTGTCTGTCTCTTTGCTACCGTATCAACCAAATAAGCTTCAAATTTCTTGTGATTGTCGTTAAGTATTTCAGTCAATGAGATGATATATAATCAATCTCTCCTCATTTACATTTAATGTTCTTACCCTGGAGTGAATGTAATCCAGTCCACACAAAGAATCATGTGTCATGTCAACTTTTTCTCGTAAAGTGAGAGGTGCAACATCTCCTTGACATGCATCAATCACACCAGACATGGAGCCGCTATGTAATTCCATGATAATCCATGCCTTCTTCTCTTCTAACTCCAGAGTGACACCACAAACGGCAGCAATGTTTGGATGATGTATCTTCCATGCTACAGATGCTTCTTGTTGAACAAGATGAATGTTGCGTTGAACAGCAGCCAAATGATCATACAACAGCTTGACAGCAACAGGACAGCCGCGCCAATATCCAACACAAACAACTAAATCACAATACAATTTCTTAGATTGATTCCTTCTCACAAGCAATCCTACTCATGCAGGCCAGTGTTGGTAAGTTCTATTTAAAAGTGTCAGGTATTTGCACTTCAAGCCATATTCTTAGTGGTCAACCTGTCTGACCTTTATTGCTAACCCAGCACAAACTGACCTTAATCAGTTGTGTCATGTCAATTCTATAAGTGCCAACCTAAAAACCGGCATATGCTCATTTCCCTAAAATATAGAAATTGTGGGAGGCAAACACAAAGCAGGCAGTGCGTCTTTCAAATGCTCTGAGACCCTTGCTCTTCAATTGAATGTCATAACGCCAAAAAAACAAATATGTTTAATTAAAGTCATTGCATCACTAATATCTGTGAATGTCAACAAAAGTGAGATACATCTCACTTAGGGAGCACCAAACGTACACAAGCAATAAATCAAAAAGTATATTGTATAAACGAGTCCTTAACTGTTCCTTCCCTCGTGTGAGACGACTCACTATAATTACATTTGTTTGTGTGAACAAAGTAATAGCTTACAGATATCTAGTAGTAAAGTGAGATGTAAATAGTAGGCGTTCTTAACAACAAGCAGTTGGTCAACATCAAGCGGATTAGAATAAATGAAGAGACAACCTTGGGATCAAACGGCATATCTCACCTCCATATGCTCCACGTCCTAGTTCTGTGCCAGTCAATTGAATGTCATGAGAAGGAATATTGGAAACTCTATTTTCTTGCTTGTATTGTACCATTGCTGCATCAGCATCTTCAAGCAGCTCTGCGAAGTTGGCATTTTCTCTTTGCACTTGATTTAGTTGCTCCTGAAGATTGTTCTTTTCTCGTTCAAATCGTTGTTGCTGCTCTTGTTTGTCTCTCCTCTCTCTACCAACTGCATGCTCTCTCTGTACTTGCTCGTCCGTCAATGCACGTTGTAGAGCTACATTGCGTTGTCTCACTTCAACAATTTGCTGACCTTGTTCATGTAATCGTTGTTGTAACTCTTCTTTCTCTCTTTTCTCTTCACCAAGTGCATTTTCTCTCTGCAGTCTCTCCTCTCTCAATGCCGTCTGTACGTCTCCATTTTGTTTTCTCATTTCAGCAATTTCTCTATCTTTTGCTGAACTTTCATTTCTCACTTGTTCTATTTGTTGTATCAGCTGCTCTACTAACTGTTCATCTCCTTTTCCAGCCACTTGTCTTGGAGGTTGTCGTGTAGGTGTAGTGGTCTATGTAAACAAAAGAAATTCTTACTATTGAGGTCTACAGCAAACAATGTTCTAGGCAGTTACACTGTCGAAAATCTCACAATCGACACAACCACGCAATAATCCAAGAATCACTACCAAATATCAATACAAAAGTAATCAACTGACCCTCATTCTTTGTGTCACTGGTGTAGAGAGATGAACATTTGATGCTGTTGCTGTTGAGCTTGTACGACCTAAAAACAGAAAAAGTAAAAAAGTAATATTAATTAAACTTTATATAGTTAAATAAATTTTGTTTTGTTAATTAAATTCTGTTTACTACTAAAACTTATCTAATGTGATAATAATATAGTAAATACAAAATTAACATTTTACCATAGATAACCTGTCACAGATATTAAATAACATGACTACATAAAGTACACATTGACACACACACGTACGCACGCACGCACACACACACACACACACACACACACACACACACACACACACACACATAATTGTTACTTATGCCCTTCTCTCAGGTGTCATCCATGTGGGACATGACAACGATGACAGCTCCCATTGGCCTCCAGAGACTGGTCTTCCATGCATTACGTAAAGTCTCTGAAAGAGCTTTGACAATCCGTATGGAACTTGGGCAGAGTGTCCATGGACACTGGTTATGGCACAACTCTGGAACTGGACCTTAAGACCCTCACGTATACATCTGGTGCAGAATGTTGTTTGCCAAAAAAGTTCTTGTCCACCTCCCGTCAAAGACCAGGTACTCATTTATACTCCTGAGATGAGAGGAAATTGTGTAAGTTTCTTGTCCAAAGAAAAAGTTATGCCATATCTCATAATCATTGTGTCTTGAACTTGCAATCGTGATGAGTCTCGAATGAACTCACTCTCTAGTATGACTCTCTAACAAACCACTGGTATCTCCCTCTTCCTCTCCCTCCCCTTTCTCTCTCTGTGTGTCCCTTCCCAACCTCATCCTCTCTCCCTCCCTCCCTCCCTCTCTCTCTCTCTCTCTCTCTCTCTCTCTCTCTCTCTTCTGTCTCTCTCTCTCTCTCTCTCTCACACACACACACACACATACACACACTCACACACACACACACACACACACACACACACACAACACACACACACACACACACACACACACACACACACACACACACACACACACACACACACACACACACACAAACAAGCAGATATATGGATATGACCTTCAGTATTGTACTAAAGATAGTATCCCTAGTCTATTCATAGGTGAAGCCTCCAGCGCTAGTTAGAGTTTTAGGCTGCACTAATGTACCCCTGGGTGCTTGGCCAAAGCATCCCAGGGAACCGACTTTGGTGCAGCATCAGGACTAAACCTCAAGCCCACACATAGTACGTACTCATACTTCTGAGTTGAGAGAGCAAATTACGTATGAGTTCCTTGCATAAAGAAATTACGGCTGTGCCTTCCAGTACTTAAACTCATGACTCAAAGGTCCCGAATGTTGGCATTCTCAAAATGTATTCTCTTAAAAATTGAGATACAGACCATACACAAATACACAAACACACACACACACACACACACACACACACACACACTCACATGCACGCACACACACACAGACACACACACACACACACACACACACACACCCACACAACTAATTAACTCTAAAATGTATGCCTTGATTGGAACAACAATTCACAAATAATATTCTATAAGTTACTGTATTTCATTATGATTATCAAAACTTAATAATTATTCATAATTAGTGACATGAGTACAGAGTAGAATATATAAAAAAACATTTTGGTCAAACATAGTGCTCTATTGAAATAGGTTAACCTTACATTTGAAATTCTTATTCTTATTTGATTTCACAATCTTTTCTTGTAATCATTGGCATCAACATTTAAGCTCATTTCTTTATTTGTTGCATCATATTCACTACTGTATATATTTCCTATCAAAATATAAACATAAAATTTGGTTTGTTGCATTGCTATTGATCATGATGACGTCAGGTGGTTGTCATGGTGATTACAATGAATTGTAACTAAACTTTATTAAATTTTAGTTAAAGCAAGGTCTGTAAAGTAAATAACATAAACTGATCAATAGATGAGAAAGCTAATCAAGAGAATGTTGTTGTACAACAAACAATTTAGTTACCAACACGTGGCCCTCCCACCGTTTATCCATTCGACTGCATCTCATGCAATAAATGGTGTTTGGGTAATAAATATGATATTTGGTATAAAAAATCATTTTGAATTGACACAACTGGAGATCATCAACTCTAGATCTTGCCTGCTACCATTAGTTGTATGAACTTTTGGGTTGCTCACTGATTCCCTACCAATACCATCCATGCATTAACTATTATTATGCCTTGAACAGTTATGCAAGTATGTCCAATCAAAGAATAATTGTGGTCAGTCATGAACACCAGTTGGTCGGTCAATGACCATTGACTGACCGTTATATTACTGTAATGATCATCTACATACAACACATTAGATGTATTCAAGTACTTATACAGCTTGTATACAAGTGTTTGTATCTGCTTGTCAGACTCAGATAATTGCATGAGTGAAGAACACTATAGTACTGTACAATGACTTAGAATCTACCTACAGCAGATGCTGCTTACACAGTTTACTTAGAAGAGCTGCAATACAAATTAATATCAGCAATTTCCACTTCAATTAATCAAAATGCCTGCATGACGAGCTCTAGGTAGCACATTGTAAACTCTATATCATTGTTTACATTATGACTTACTGCTGTTAGGTACAACTGATGCTGAAGATGCAGTTGGGGAACTCTCCTGCACACACAATGTCACATTAAAATAAATAAACATACAGATAAACATATCAACACACACACACAAACACACACACACACACACACATACACACACACACACACACACACACACACACACACACACAAACACACACACACACACACACATGCACGTGCACACACACACACACACACACACACACACACACACACACGAACAAATGTAAAGCCCTCCACGTCATTCGACGTCAACCTCTAGGTCAATTGTGGAGATAGCTCCCCTGCCTCTAGAGACAAGGTCTCCAGGCGCTAAATGGAGGCTTCGGGTAAGCACTACAATCCACATGGAGCTTAGACGGAGTCATCCAGGTGTACTGAAAGTAGCGCAGCTCTGAGACTGGACACCAAGGCCTACAAGTACCCGTTTGCTGCATGATGGTACTGTGAAGCCAGGGGGTCATGTCCACCTAATACCCCATTCACACGAGCTCTCCTAACCGGCCCAGCGCCCGCTGGCACGAATCAGTGCTAAATAAAATCGTGGCGTGAATGTGGGCCGAGCCGTGCTGGCCTGGTCCATCGCAACTTGCAGTGCCAGTACGGGTTGGCCCAGGTCAGCACACACACACACACACAAACACACACACACACACACACACACACGCACGCACACACACACGCACACACACACACACACACAAATACACACACACACACACACACACACACACACACACACAAACACACACACACACACACGCACACACACGCGCGCGCACACACACAAACACACACACACACACACACACACGCACACACACACACACACACACACACACACACAAACAAACACAAACAAGTGTTAATTAAACTCTTCCCACAGTGGTCATCCGTGGGAGACATGAGATTTAAGATAGCTCCCCTGCCTCCAAAAGCAAGGCTTCCGTGCACTATGTAGAATCTCTGGGACAGCCCTGACAATCCACATGGAACGTTGCCCAATGGGCAAAGCATCCAAAGATACTGGCTAAAATACTTCAAGTCAGTTATTTCTTATGTATTACCATCACAATTCTGCCAGTCAAGGTTGAATGGGCGAAATAGCAGCAATGACTGCACGGTTATATCTATTTGTGTAGCTACCCAGATTATGCTAGATTGTGTGCAAGTACCCGATAGTGGTACTGTAAAACCATCACAACAGACCATCAGAGCTTTCGTTCCATGTATTTAAGAAGGCAGCAAGCGCTATGATAGTACTGGGTGCAGAGGCTTTTTGTCCGTTTACGGTGCGATAGAGTGTGCCCGTTCGGATATGAACGTGACAATTGCCAGGAGGAGATTTTGGCGTGTGGGACTACGACCAGTTCAAACAAGATCCGCTGACTATCAGAGACAGAGCTGTTGGAGCAGGCACAGTCCATACCGGTGTACTTGTAATGCCAAGTCACTTTTCAGTCGCAATTGCATTCGATCCTCGCAAATTGTGTCTTGCTGTGTTTGACAGCCACTCTCATCATGACAGTGGTATGAAGCTTGGTGCCTCCATAGCTGTAGCTTCATTAGATGACGTTTGTATTCTGCATATGGCAGACTTTCTTGATTTCTCTCTCAATGGAGATGGCTTAGCAAATGGAACTATGAAGGGTGCAGACATTATCTTGATTCAGTAGTTTGAGTAGAGTACTAACAGCAGTGCAGTTTGATTCAATTGTGTTGTGTTACTAGCTAGTACAGTAGTACTTCTACAGTATACAGTAGT
>NC_085086.1:11781255-11828755 GCF_963422355.1 Corticium candelabrum | reverse complement strand
GCACGTCCTTGGCATGATAGTTATTAGAGTTGCTTGACAGACTCCGCCTATATCCGGTTAATTAATATTTTGACCAACCATAGAAGAGTCGGATGAAAAGAGGGGTTGACACACATTATATAAAGCTCCGATCATCTGTGTGTGTGTGTGTGTGTGTGTGTGTGTTCATGTTTGGCGGCCACGTCTTTTGTCCGTTCGCAATAGAAATCGGCACGCACACTCAGCACGGACAGGGGAAGGTTTGCGTAAAAATGTTTTAAAAGTTATGCACCGGGTCCCCTTCCAAGGGATCGACCCCCACTTGAAATTTCTCGATGACGCAAACGCTACACATTCCAGTTTATTTGAACACACGCCCACACCAGTCCTGTGTAGACTGTATGCATCGTCGTCCTTCGCAAAGCTTCGAGCAATCGAATATCTCTCGCCGACGAAACTTACTCTTCTAGCGCTTTCGTTTCTCTTCAAATTCCGATTGCATTTGCACCGAATCCAACCTACACATTTTCTGCAGCAAGCGCTACATGGGGAGCGTGTCGATTTTTATCGAAACAAGCGGGAAGAGCAAGATTTGAATTCATTCAGCACATCCGAAACCTCGCAACAAAAATTACACGTGACGTGTCCACAGTATCTTGCCCGTACGAAGGACAGGCCATGGATCCTAGTATACAATATAATACATTGATATGCTAACAGCACACTCATCAGCCACACCCATTAGTCACACCCACCAATGGTGAGTATGCGGGAGATTTGACGCCAAATGCGAACAGGCGGGAGAAGGGTCCCAAATGCGGGAGTCTCCCGCTCAATGCGGGAAAGTTGGCAGCTCTGCTACACACACATATCACATGCAGTTATTTTAATTGTATCCTACCCTATTAAAGTGTTTCTCTGTTAATAAATCTTTCTAGTAACCTAGTAGTTGTGAAATAGAATTATATTACCTGAGTACTTTGCACTTTTCTGCATATTATTTAGTTAATTGCACATAGAAAATAAATTTGCAATAAATAGTACATGATTTGATGTATGCAGTGCATGCAACAGTGTCAATATTGACGCATAAATCGCACCCGAAAAAAGATTTTATGAAAAATCAAAATTTGCTTAACTGCGAAGAATAGTAATTATAAATGACTTTACCTGTCGTGTAATTTATTGAAGTTGATTTGTGCCGAGGAAACCACGTTCAGCAGACGACAAAAACTGAGGCCCCTTTTCAATGAACGGCGCAAGTTACTGCTTGAAAGGTGCGCAAAAAGACAGGACTTCGTTTATGTCAAAATCGCCGTTGCAAGATGTCCATTGACTGCCGAGCCTCGTACTACCAGACCACTGCAAACCGCAAGGAAGTGCATACGGAAACAGCTAAAGCCACACCCAACGGGGCCCAAAAAAAATTCGCGTCTGCGCCAAATGAACGCTCAGTTTGGCGCGCAGTAACGCCCAGATGGGGACCCAGTTCGGTGCGCAGTTACTCCCAGATAGGCGTGCAGTTACGAACAGCTGATTTACTAATGATGTCTGGCTTTGGTTCATATTATCTATAGATCTTGTTTCTATAACTTTTATACAGTCTCTAGCTACACCTATTTCTTTTTTTCAAAGAAAGTTTTCAAAATTCTAGGAACCATGACAAGTGGGACATGTTTGTGAGAAAGAATGGTCATATATATCAGGAATGTAGTGTGTCATCAAGGTGTGTGTCTGGTGTGTGTGGAGGATGGAGATAAACATCAGTTTGTGATTGAACAATTTTATTTGAATGAAGACAACAAATGGCGTTTCTTCGCAGTTCTACCAAACGATTTGCTGTTGTATGGTGTATCTGTTGCTCTTCATGACAACTCACTGTTTGTGGTAGGAGACAGTGAACACAGCACATGTGTGTGACCTTCACAGCGGTCATTGGTCTAAGATGGATGACATGTAAACAAAACGTCGTGACTGTTCTTCTGTTATTATAAATAACAGTGTTTGTAGGGGAAGGAGGGACTGATGGTTTTGCTTTAGTAATATTGTTGAGTGTGCAGGTGTTCGTGATAGAAAATGGAGAACAAGCCCTCTACCACCACATGTTGGCCTATACTAACATCAGTCTGTAACAACCTGTTGGGGACTGGAGGAAAGACACAACACATTGTTCTCCTTCTAATATTGTAGAATTATATGATGTGATGAGAGATCTACCAAATGGTTTCCTCTTCCACACGACATACAAACGGGTGGCACATGCTGCATTCTCAACTCAGAATAGAGAACTCATCACAGCAGAAGGGAGGGATACTGAACATTGAATAGAAAGTCTGAAGTGTGACTAATATTTTCCATTTTCTTTCAATTTGTGTGTATTTGTTAGATTATAATCTCTAGTGATTGTCCAAAGACAATTTGTTGTGACATTTGGTGTTTGTAACATAAACTAGATATTTACTCATTGATATTTATGTTCCTACAAATTTCAGTGTAAACGTACTCTCCACCTTCCATATCATCACTTCTCTTGGATAAAGCAACATTTACGGAGTGTACTGTACATCGTACATCTTGTCACCATTTACAGTTCACTGCCACATCCTGTTCCTCCCCTGTGTGATACTCCCCCTGAAGTCTCACTCTAGTAATAAATTAGTACTAAGTTCTAGTAGGGGTAGTGTGATTAGTATATCTTGTAATAATAATTTACGTGTTTTGTGTCCACACAACAACTTACTGTGAGTACATGGCACACCTTGGGTTGCTACATAAAAACCAATCCTTTACTGACATAATTCAAATCCGTCAGTTCATGCCACAACAAAGTAAAAAACATGAATGATATGGTACACTAACCGGAATGAGAGAGAATACAAAATATGAATTTGTGTAAACAGTGGAGTACACTGCCTTGTATTGCAGCAGGTCAGTAAATATGAGAATTCAGGTCTCTTCTGTCTCCATCTTGTTTTCCAAAAGTGGAACCTCAAGAGATGGCGCCATCTTCTTGTCTGAGTGACGAGAGGACTGACTCTCAATATCATGATCGTCATGGTCTACATGCTTATGGGCTTTTCCATGATGATGTTGATGTTCATGTTCATGAGATGTATGATCCAGATCTTTCCTACATTACAAGACTTCAATAGCATCAGGAAACTTGAAACACACTAGCGTGCACACACACACAAGCATGCACGCACGCGCGCGCGCGCGCGCACACACACACACACACACACACACACACACACACACACACACCTAAAAATCCTAAATGTCAGGAGCTGGCTCTCAGAGGTCAAGCCCCCAGCTGTTAAGCTGGGCCCTGTGCGCTACTCAGGGAACTCTGGGCCTGCGCTAGCAAACTCCTGGAGCTGGGCCAGGCACTCGCAGGAGCACCAACTTGTGAAGCCAACAGTGGTGTAAGCACCCGAAATCTCACCAGGACCCCAGTGGCTGATGTCACGTCACAGCCGATGGCCGCTTAGGACCCCAGTCAATGACCAGGTACTCATTTATACTCCTGAGTCGAGAGAAGCAAATGTGTGTTAGTTTCTTGCGTAAGGAAATTATGCCATAGCTCGCCATCACTGTGACTTGAACTTGCAATCCTTCAAGGTCCCGGATGTAAACACTCCGTAAGATGACTCTCTAACCAACTGAGCTATCGCACCACACAGACACAGACACAGACACAGACACAGACACACACACACACACACACACACACACACACACACACACACACACACACACACACACACACGGACAAATGTCAAGCCCTCCACATCATTCAACGTCGACCTTATGGTCAGTTGCGGAGATAGCTTCCCCTGCCTCTAGAGACAGGGCCTCCATGTGCTACTTGGAGGCTTACTCCTGAGTCGGGAGAAGCAATTGTGTGCCATAGCTCGCCATCACTGTGACTTGAACCTGCAACCCTGCAAGTTCCCGGATGTTTTCGTTCTCCTACAGCACCACACACACACACACACACACACACACACACACACACACACACACACACACACAGCAATCGTCCAACCTTGTTAAGATTCCCAGCAGCTCAAATTGATTGTTCACAACACAAAGATGGCGTAGCCCCATATTCTTGAAAAAACTTCAAGTTGCATGATAATAAGAACCAAATGAGTTACATTTTCAAGTAAATATTAGCAGCAATGTTACGTACTAAACGGCATCATAGATGAAATAACCTGGAGGTACTGTGTAGGGAGTACAATCCATGTAATCACACAACGGGATCTAAACAAGTTACCATCACAACAGTTAATTATGAAGACTAATAAATTAGTAGTAAATATGTTTACCTGGTTTTGAGCTGGATGATCATCTAGTGCTTGCTCAATATGCAACCGAGTTACCAGTCCAACCTACAGGAATACAGTACATACTCTAATACATAACAATTGTCTAAATACCTATATAGTCGTAGTGTGTGTGTGTGTGTGTGTGTGTGTGTGTGTGTGTGTGTGTGTGTGTGTGTGTGTGTGTGTGTGTGTGTGTGTGTGTGTGTGTGTGTGTGTGTAAGACTGTCATACGTTTCCCTGCCTACACACTATTCTGCTGCATATCTGTCATTGTGCCTGCCCTTCCACTGTCTGTCTACACAACTCTTATTGTACCATGTATGTTCGAGACTCGTTGTGATGAAGAACTGGAAATCCATGATGTGTGGTTTCGTTAAGAACACGTTCTATTTCATTACGAGATTCATTCTCACTAAACGTGACGACTTCTCTAACCATAGCTTCACCCGCTGAAAAGACAAACAGAAACTCTCACTCAAGAACAGATAACATTATTATCTATGTCAGCTAATGCTTAATTAGAACAGTACTAAACAGTAAATGTAATCTCTACAGACACACAAAGCTGTGTAGATAAAGTAGTTGTGAAAATGAAGTGCTGCATGAGTCACAAACAATAAACAGACAAAGAGACAAAAACAAAGAAGCAGACAGACAAACAAACAAACAAAAACAGAAAGACAGATAGACACGACTAGCTGGGTCCCATAGACTCGTAGTTTATGTTTAGCATTGTTTTAGTGTTAGTGATGTTGTACTAGTTTTGATGACGTATTCAATAAAGAACTACGACAGACACACAGACAGACAGACAGACACACAGACAGACAGAAGCAAGTTTATTGTCAACAATCTTCACGACAGACAGAAAGACAGACAGACAGACAGACAGACAGACAAACAAAAATACAGACAAACAATACAGAAAAACAGACAGACATGCAAACAACAAACAAGCAATCAAACAGCCAAAACAAATAAGCAGACAGACAAAGAGACAAACAAACAGACAGACAAAAAGGCAGACAATACAGCAAACAAACAACGACAGACTAACATAAAAACATGCAAGCAAACACACAGACAAATGCCTCAATTACCATAGTGACAAAAACCAAAACAAAATGTTGTTAATTGTTACTGCTAGAATGTCGTATCCCACCTGTTGTAGTCATCGATTTGTGTGGATCTCCCAAGTATGGAATGTGTTTGAGATGCAGCAAAGCGTGATAGAGACTGTGATTCATCCAATCACCAACCCACTTGGCCACAACAACAGCGACCATGATCGCAGGTAAGAAACGGAATTTACTAACACACAAAGACAAACTGCAATTCTATACAAACACACACACACACACACACACACACACACACACACACACACACACACACACACACACTGTCACACACACACACCCTGTGATTTCCAACATAATAACTGCTATTGTTACAGTAATCCTTCCCGTCCCACTCCAGAATGCTGCAGCTCCTATCATTGCCCACGTTCCAGGATCAGCAACATGTTGACCAGTAGGATGTTTAATCCATTCTAATTCACATAAAAATATCACTAAACAACTAATCATCAATATCACACAAAACAATCACTAACCATTGATAGCAATAGAATACACACGTCCAATACAACCTCCTGGATACACAACAAAATGTATGACAACAAGAAGAAATATTGATGAATGATAATGTTGAACACGTGATCATTAGTATAACTTCAATAGATTTCAGATAATCAAGTAATATAGCACATGTACAAAAATTGTTAATAAATAATATATGTAATACATAAATTAAAATATATTATTTATCATAAATAATTTATTATAACTAATATATTATACATAAATTAAAATATATTATTTATTATAAATAATTTATTATAACTAATATATTATACATAAACTAAAATATATTATTTATTATAACTAATATATTATACATAAATTAAAATATATTATTTATTATAAATAATTTATTATAACTAATATATTATACATAAATTGCCTTACATTTGTTATAGTAACCTAATATATTGAAGCGCGCAGAAGAGATGCATGGCAATGCTCACCAATTGTAAGAGTTGGGATGACAAGTCCGGATGCAATGCTTGTACCTGCTGTTAGGCCAGCCATAAGAAAGTAGATGACACCAAATGCAATGATTGTTCCTACACATGATTGAAACCACACAACATGTTAACAGACGATGCTAAAGTGTGTACATGCAAGAACAGTAAACAAACAGACTGACAGACTGACGGGCCAGCAGACAGAAGAGTAGATAAACATAATTTTATGTTGCTATAATGTCAAGGTATCTTAATAGATGATCGAGTTGATTTCATGCACACACACACACACACACACACACACACACACACACACACAATTACAGATATTTGATAAATGATAAGACATACCAGCACTGAGGAAGTAGTAAGTTCCTTGCTTGAAAAGATTAGCAACAGCTGTATGACCCGACTAGACCAACCAATTACACACAGATTAGTATAACCAAATCTACACAAACTGTTATATATATTTTATTAGAACATATAGATGACATCCTGTACATACATACAGACAGACAGACAGACAATCAGACCAACAGATAAACAGACAGGCAAACAGATAGACAGACAGAGAAGCAGACAAATAGACAAACAGAATAAAAGCAGAGACAGACAGACAAGCAGACAGACAGACAGACAGATAGACAGACAGACAGACATACAGACATACAAACAAACAGACACACAAACAGACACAAACAGACAAACACACAGAAAAACAGACATAAAACAGACAGACAGACAGACAGACAGACAGACAGACACAGTCAGTCAGACAGACAGATAATTTATTCTCATACAAATTCTACTTGTACGCATGCTAGGATTTTTAAAATACAAATCAGTACTTGCAAACAACAAAGTCATTAACTAATGGACTTGACTATGAATGTCAAAATCAAATAATCTATCTAAATCACCATGATTACATGACAGTTTTGAAAGTTCTCTAAGGATAACTTTGGCATTGCATCTTTGCAGAATTATAGAAAATATTTTTCTCCAATATGACATGAACATAGAAACATTAAATTGGCTTCTGGATTTGCTGACCGCTGTGACAAATGCTGCAAAATAGTCTCTGCCTTCATGCCCCACCTCCCAAAATGTTCTATCACAAGAGGAACACATCTTGATACACATCCTCCTGGAACAAGCTCTTCTGAATATTTTTTCATTTTCTTTTCTTCTCTTGTCGCGGCAGCATGGCCATTTTCCTTGCTAGCCCTCCTAATAATGTCCTCACTCCACGAATGAGCCAGGGGCACATCAAGATCCAAATTCTGTCCAGTATTTGGATCAAACATTGTAATGTCTGGATGCTCTTCAGTATTGATGTATTGATGTCTTGGTTCTGTTTGATGGGGAAGGTGAAGGTCAGACAGGCACTCACTCCACCCATTTAAGACTGAATTGTGAGACCACACAGGTCCACCCCATATTTACAGGTCAAAAGATGGTATCCGTATTCATCCAAATCATGAACACAATCACACCTTTTAATCCAATTGGTGAAAGATAGAGCCACTCCCAACCTCAGGTAAAATGCTAAAGAAAATTCGTTTGTTTTTACAGCATGCTTAGCAGATGTGGGGATGACATCCAGCCATGCACCGGCCCCTCGTCCTTCCAGGGATCTCAACCGTGCTGCATCTCTATCAGACTGTGCTTGTATAATATTATCAGTAGCACTATCACTGGCAATCTTTGTGGATAATCGATGATGTAATTTCTTTGGATATGAGATAAAGTTATCAAGAAACTGTTGTTCTCCATCTTCGTGGTTTGACTTGAGCATTGGTGGTAAAGCTTGATAGGAAGAGGCCACAGTGGAGCCGGTTGACCCTGGCAGTGATTTACTGCTTTGAAGATAGTTGACTAAATCAAAAAATTATGGAAACCTCTCAGTAAGTCTTTCATGGCTTGACACCATAAAGATAAGAAAGCTGCTGGTGAAATTTGACTGATCTGTGTCAATCCAAACCCACCAAATTTGATCTTTAAAGTTGCTTGTTTCCAATTGATATCATCCAGATGATTGTAACTTTAATGCTTCAAATGATAATCTAGTCATATTATCATGTATGTTTGCTGTTGCTTGCAAATCAACAGGAAATATTTGTCTTGTCAGGTAATTCAGTCAGGAACATGACAGTGACGTAAAATCAACATTGAGCTTCGACTGTCATTTAACTTGACAAGTTCAGAACAAAGACAATCACCAGATTTGGCTATATTAATGCATCAAGATCGTATGAAGTCTGAATTCCCTATAGGAGTGCCCAAAATGATAGTTCCATCGTATGCAACAGAACAGAAGTTGGAAAATTGCAACACTCACCACATGGGCAATACAGTTCGCACTTTCTGTCACAAATTTCTAACCCAACTTTCAGCAAAGAAGATTTGAGATCTTCAAGAACTGATTTAAGGTTTTAAGTTGGCCCAACCACATACACATCATCCAAATATGCAAGTATAGTGACTTCATTATGTCGAGTCAATACTTCACACAGAACAGAGTGGATAGTGGCAGAAAACAGAGCCGGACCCAAAGGGTCACCTTGATGAACCCCTTCACTTGATGAGAGTACCTGTACACCTTTGCTGGTGACATAGATTAAGTGAAGTTAAGAAGCTGGGCTCTCCATACAGTTGCTTGACATGAGTGTATATATTTGCAAACTGATGTGCAATTTGTTGTAAAAAGCACTCTCTAGACACTGAGTTAAAAGCATTTGTGACGTCCGTTTTAAGAATTGACCAATCAGGGTTCTTTTCGAGTAGAATTTGAATGTGGTGTGTGAGCAATTCCCCTCCCTCAGGTGTAGCTATACCATGTTGTAGGGGAGAAAAGAAGGAAGAAAAATCAGAGGACTTCTGCTGACAGATGGTCTTAGCTGTAAGTCGCCGAAAGGCTTCTCCAATAGCTATTGGTCTTACATCAGATCCAGTCTTTGAAGCTTTAAGGCAGAAAGTAATGGAATGATCGTATGAGGTACATTACCAGAAGCTATGGTATTACACACTGACAATAATGAATCAAAAGTGATTTCGTTATCAAGTAGAATTCAAACATGTTCATACCTCCATCCTGAAAGTCCACACCCTGATCCTCTTGTAGAGCGTTCAATAGCATTGACAAAAACAGATTTATCAAGGCATATAGGATCTGGCATACCCAACCCACTAGGAATCTTACTAGAATCAATGCTTCCTACCGGATGTTTTAGCTTCAACATTTTGAAGAACATCATCACTTTCTGGAGCCAAACCTTGACTTGTCAAAACCTTGGCTGCCTTAGAAATTTTCACCTGACTTAACCAAACGTAGAGCAGTTTTTCTTCTGTTGTCACCATATGACGGTTGTTTTTGTGCAGTTACATTCTTCAAATGGATTTGCTCTTTCCAATAAAAATTTAGGAAACGCTGATACCGAGCTTTCACTTCTCTAATGCCAACTTTGCCACCGCGTACATGAGGTTGCAACAACATTCTAGGTCTGTCTGTCTAGACAGACAGAAAGACAGGCAGACAGACAGACAGGCAGACAGACAGACAAACAGTATACTCACCACATAAAACAAGGAAGCAATTTCATTATACGTTCCCTCTTCACATCTCGCTCTCCGCAGCAACAGCTCTTCACCTAGCAACTACAACATCCCACCACACAAACTGTTTAAAATCCTTTATTAACGTTTGATGTTTCATCTTACTTTATGAGCTGTTGCTCGCACCTCATCTGTGTAGTTCTCATATGAAATAAAAACCTCTGGATATTTTTGCATAGTCCCAGAAATGATGCCTACATGTACAGTAAGCACACAACAGCAACATTACGTGTTAAAATGTGACAAATTGTTTAATTAATTAACATAAAATATTATAGAATACAAACGTGTACAAGACGGTCGTGCCATGCTTGTGACCAGTTTTGTAAAAATAGACTTTCACCGACAGGCAACTGCCACAAGTTTCAGTTTAGGTATAGAAAATTAATTAAATATATGTCTGTCTGTTTATTTGTTTGTCTGCCTGTTGGTCTGCTTGTCTGCCTGTTTGTTTGTTTGTCTGTTTGTTTGACTGTATTCTTGTTTGTTTGTTTGTCTGTTTGCTTGTCTGTCTGTTTGTCCGTCTGTTGGTCTGTCTGTTTGTCTGCTTGTTTGTCTGTCTGTTTGTTTTTCTGTCTGTTTGTTTGTCTGCCTGTTGGTCTGCTTGTCTGTCTGTCTGTTTGTTTGTCTGTCTGTTTGTTTGACTGTATTCTTGTTTGTCTGTCTGTCTGTCTGTCTGTTTGCATGTTTGTCTGTCTGTCTGTTTGTCTACTTGTTTGTCTGTCTGTCTGTTTGTTTGTCTGTCTAGCTGTTGGTCTGTCTGTTTGTCAATACATATATTTTCAAACATTGAACTATTATACACCATCTTAGCACTAAATACTACCCAAGCCAATAGGGCTTGTCTGTCTGTCTGTATGCTTGTTTGTCTGTCTGTTTGTTTGTTTGTCTGTCTGTTGGTCTGTCTGTTTGTTTGTTTGTCTGTCTGTTGGTCTGCCTGTTTGTCTGTCTGTCTGTTTGTCTGTATGTTTGTTTGTCTGTCTGTTGGTCTGCCTGTTTGTCTGTCTGTCTGTTTGTTTGCTTCTTTGTCTGTCAGTTTGTCTGTTTATCTGTTTGTTTGTCTGTCTGTCTGCCTGTTTGTCTGTTTGTTTGCTTGTCTGTTTGTCTGTCTGTTTATTTGTGTGTCCTTTTTGTTCGTCTGTCTGTCTGTAATACTGCAGGCAAAAGCAAAAAGGATTAAAATGTTACAACTAAATGAGAAATAATTGGTTACAATAGTATTTCTCAAGTGTCTGCATGTACGTGCTGTCTCTGTATATATAACAACATCTCTAGATGTAAACTTACGATTGACACACAGCTCGTCACTGCTGCCATTGAAATACGGAAAAGTATCAGAAACATGTGCAACTAGTGATGACTATAAGAGATAAACGAAATGAGAAGTAGACAACTATGATGTAAAGGTATGTCTTACAGCTGATGTGCATGGGTAGTTGTATGGAACAAACACAACAAAAATTGATGTTAGACATGTCACCGCCACAACCTGAGATAAACAATCAAGAAACAAATTTTACATCAAATATTTCTATTAATTAATTAATTATTTATTAATGATTAATTATTGTTCAATGTAGTGTGAACGATTCTATGAAGGATAAGAGATATCGTTGACAGACGTTTCACATGTCATTGACCGTTGTTGAGATTTTGAATCATGGTAGTTTGCTCTTTCTAATGTCAATGCATGTCTGTATGCTTCATAACTTTGTTGTCTGCTTGTTCTCAACTTTTGCTACTCCTCTTTCCTTCTGTTGTTGCTCTAGCTGTCTTTGTCTTTCTTTGGTTTTGAATGTGGTGTGTGTGTGTGTGTGTGTGTGTGTGTGTGTGTGTGTGTGTGTGTGTGTGTGTGTGTGTGTGTGTGTGTGTGTGTGTGTGTGTGTGTGTGTGTGTGTGTGTGTTACGTACAAATCAACCACCAACAGCCACCAACCTCTAAAATTCGTCTCCAACCAAGTGGATTAATATACTTAATCCTCCTGCAACAAAAACTCTTCAACAACGCTGACATATCACACAATCGTTGCATTTTACATTACAGTTTTGTGACAGTACACACAAGAAAGTTGAAGACGCCGCCAATCAAACCACCAAGAGCTCCAAGAATAGCAAACCAAAAAATGTCCTGCAAACAAGCCACACAAACCATATAACAAACAAACAAACAAACAACAAACACACAAACTCTAACCATGTGTTAGTTACATTTGATCTGTGCCACATGTTACATAAAGTTTATACACACCACAAAATTATGTATTGAACTTGTTCACAATTAATTAATTAATTATTTATTATAAATGATATCACTAACTCCACATAATACCTAAATAAATATTAACTCTACAATATGTAACCCCACCTCCACCCTGACTCTAGCCATAAAAACATGACAATTAATTAATTATTTATTTGTCCATAATTTATTATTAATTTATTATAAGTTAATTATTTTTTGTTAATTTATTATTCCATTTGCTACAAACCTGTGCATAGTAAGTGATCCTGCATGTCAAATCAAGTTGAAACTCAGTGAAAAGATTAGTATCAAACTAGAACAACAAACAAACTGTTTAACACATACTCAACATACTTTTCATGCTACAACATTTGTTTATAACCTTGGATCCGTGTGTCTCCAGAAAAAACAAAACGTAATACGCAGCAGCACAAGTCTAAAATGATAAATCAATCACAATTAAATTTCTAGCACTATTGCAGTCACATACCAAATACGTTCGGGCAACCAACTTTGCATTAAAATATGAAATTGCCTCTTCAAGAGCAAAGATGACACCTAAACACAGCAACAGTGCTAACATGCACACACACACACACACACACACACGCATGCATGCACACATGCAGGCACGCACACATGCACACACAAACACACACACACACACACACACACACACACACACACACACACACACACACACACACACAGTGTCAATACTCACCTCCAATTGGGGCATGAAAAGCAGCAGCGATACCTCCAGCAGCTCCACTAAACACACAACAATCATATCAAAACAAAAACATTTATTGACTACGAACACATGATTTCATACTTAGCAACAAAGTCTCTCTCATCTTTGTCGTTCCTACTCAATGCAATACAAAACATAGCAACACATCAATGTTGGATTGTAATATGAGATCAACATGTTGCCATACTTTAATCTCTGGAGACTTCGGAAAATGTTGAATCGCTTGCAAACAACAACAATACTTCGAAGGATACTACAAACAAAACATACCGTATTTCTTCGATTAAAAACCCTGAGTTACTATTTCTCAATCACTCTAGACCTTGGGTTACTATTCAAACATGACTTACTATATTTCTTCAATGACTCTACACCCTGGGTTACTATACAAGTATGGGTTACTATTTGAGAATGGGCTACTATTCAACTATGGGGTACTATTTCAGCATGGGTTAATTACTATTCAAGCATGGGTTTTCTTTCAACCATTTTAAGAGAACAAACAAGCACCAGTTTAATGCATCTGTCAATTAAGATCTGTTTACCAAGGTAATATGGTCTTTCAACAACCAACCAACAATATTGTAATACATATCTTAATCTCTTCTCTAAACTCTGGATAGCTACTGTTCTTTGGATTCTCACAACGAAAGAGCAAGTTTCACTATGACATCACAGATTTCCTTTCTGCTTCCAATACAGGGTCTCGTTTCCTCTCTAAAGTAAACGTTTTCTAACAATCTTGCATGACACCATTGTTGAGAGTTTCCGCAACACGTCGTAGCCTCAGAGCTCTGACCACACTTCATCTTACTACCCTGCTGCTCCTAATGTTTTCAAGACTAATTCTTTTCCAGATTCCAAAAATAATTTAGAATTTTTATGAATCTTAATTCTTCGAGGTCTTGACGTGCACTATTATTCATTTTTCAACTTAATTATTTCTTATTTATTCTTTCAAACTGATTCAATTCTCTAAACATTTCTAGTTTGCATCTTGAGCTGCACACTTCCGTCTAGCAGCCATTTTAGACTTTGTTTCATGCACACACGCAAAATCCAAAAGCCTGCATGGACAACCAAAAATTTTTGAGACCAAAATATTATTTTCTGTTATTTTTAAGGCAAAATTTTCAAAAAGATTATTTATTACTCAAACAACAGTAGAAGCAGTAGGGCATTCAAGCATGAGTTACTATACACCCTGGGTTACTATTTGAGCATGAGGTTTTAATCAAAGAAATACAGTAGCTCTTGTACAAGTGACAACAAACGGACACACAACAAAGTGATGTGTACGTGTCTTACAAAGCACCAAGAAGTGCACCGATGTGAATAGTTGGACCTAAACAAGAAAACAACGTATGAAATTAAAGTGATAAAAACAAATACAATAAATAAAAATGTGTGTGTGTAAATTAAATTATTTAACATGACTACCTTCAGGTCCTACAAACAATCCGGATGAGACTGCGCACATAACACCAAGCAACTTTGCTATAAATGTGGACAGATCCATAAGTCGTTCTGCTGATACGCCGTTCAAAAATCCAATAACTTCCGGAATGCCGGACCCTCCACTTGCCGGCTGTTACGACAAAAAAATCAACAACATTCCAGAGTGAGACAAATAAGCAATATAGACAATCAATTGTATAAATCACGATTAACACAATTGATTATTAACCTACTTCCCATAGAACAAGAGATACGGCAGTGAGGGCAAGTGTCAACATGATGGCAGTGTTAGCAAACTGTGAAACACAAACGACAATGTACTAATCGTACATGATGTTAGGACATGTAGTGACACTTACGAATGCTCCAGCAAGATTGCCTTCTTCGACGACTACAATTTGTGGTCAAAGATTGCAACAAACACTCACAGATCAATACACCTCGTGTGTGTGTGTGTGTGTGTGTGTGTGTGTGTGTGTGTGTGTGTGTGTGTGTGTGTCTGTGTGTGTGTCCATCTGTGTGTGTACGTGTGTGTGTGTCCATCTGTGTGTGTGTACATGTGTGTACGTGTGTGTGTGTGTGTGTGTGTGTGTGTGTGTGTGTGTGTGTGTGCACAGTAATAAATTTATAATGAAATTACATGCTGTAAGAAATTCCTACCATAAACAAATAACGTCTGCAAAGTTTCTTAGATAACATACTAACGGTTAGTTTTCAACACTAATACAAATACTTAATTAATAAATTTAATGGTAATACTAATTAATAGTAATAAATGATTAATCAATTTAATACTAATACTAATTAATATTAATAAGTAAACAACTAATTTAATACTATGCTGATGCTAACATCGCCAGGAAACAGGCTGAGAAGTTGACAAAATACAGTGACTTGCGGGTGGAGATAAGCCGCATGTGGCAGTGTCAGACACAGGTTGTTCCAGTGGTGTTGAGAGGGTTGGGAACAATGCACACAGATATTGTACGGTGGCTGGACATTATTCCAGGTATTCACAACCTGCAGCACTTACAGAAAACAGTGCTAGTCAGATCCTACATAAAGTCATGTCTTCTGTCTAGACAACCATAATGGTCTAAGCACATCTGAGGCAGGGCTTAATTGCCTCTAGTGCTTAGAAGAGACCTTACAAACCAGACTGATCTGGCTGAGCACGACAATAATTAATAATAATAAATTAATTAATTTAATACTAATTAAATAGGCTTGTGAAGACGGATGACATTACTATGATGTGGGATACCACCATCCCCACTGCCAGGAAGATCAAAGCCAATCGTCCAGACATCTGTCTCAGAAATAGGAAGACAAACACTTGTCTTCTTATTGATATCAGCTGTCCTGCTGATGGCAACATTGGCAAGAAACATGCTGAGAAGTTGGCAAAGTACAGCGACTTGCGAGTGGAGATAAGCCGCATGTGGCATTGTTGAACACTGGTGGTTGGTGGTTCCGGTGGTCTTGGGAGCCTTGGGCACAGTGCACGCAGGTATTGCACGGTGGCTGGACATTATTCCAGGTCATCACAACCTGTAGCACTTACAGAAAACAGTGCTTCTGCGATCTCCTCGGGTCCTTCATAAAGTCATGTCTTCTTTCTAGACAGCTGTGATAAGTACTTCTGAAGCAGGGTTTGCTTCCGGTACTTGTAATAGACTTTACAAACCAGACTGATCTGGTTGAGCACAACATTAATACTAATAATTAATTAGCTTACTAACTCTTGTAAACACATGCATACTTTCAAAACAATGTCGTTTACAGTTTATTTCTAATTAATATATTTATGTTAACGAAATGGCCACGTGTGCATCAACATGAACACTAAAGATACGATTCTCTAGCACTTCGTAGTGAGCTTCACCAACTTTCTCGTTCTAATTAAAGAAGCAGTAGACATCCATCAAAAGTCACACGTACTACCTCATATTCATACGGTCGTCTTACCACGTAGCTAACTCCACGATAAATCACAGAAATCAATCCACCAATGAAGAAGCACATCATCCATCTTACAAACGCCTTCTTACGAGCTTTCTGTACACAATAACTAATGTTTAGTTACTGTACCAACACAAGACAATAAGATACTCAGACAATACAAACTTAACTACAACCATGCAGACAGACAGACAAACAAACAAGCAGACAGATGCACAAACAGACCAGCCAACTGACTGAAGGACCAACCAACCAACAATCAGACATACAGACAGACAGACTGACTGACTGACTGACAGATTGTTCTATTTGACAGACAGACAGACAGACAGACAGGCAAACAGACAAAGAATGAAACCGGGAGAGCTGACTCAGTGAGGGAGAGGTAAGGACCTACCCAGGTGAGTGCAGCCACTGCATGACATGGTCTGGTCTGCAAAGAATCATCCGGGACAGGTAAATAACTATCCAGGTGCCCTCCGGCAAAGGTGCCCCTGTATCCACATGGTGACGTACGTCACACTTATGCATGACAATGTTCCCGCTCACTGAGCAAAGAGTGTTCAAAAATGGCTCCAGCACAATAGCTACAGCTCTCTTAGTCCCTGGCCAGCTCAATCACCGGATCTTAATTCAATTGAGCACATGCGGGATTATCTTGCGCGTGTTGTTCAGCAGCAGTTGCCACACAACACGTCAGAGCTGTGGCAATGTTTGGAGACAGCGTGGAATAATGTGCCGAAATAAAGAACACAAACCCTTGTTGATAGCATGATTACGAGAGTAAACAATGTGATAGACGCTAGAGGAGGTTACACACAAAATACTGAATCAATGTAACAGTTAGACCTTTCTAGGATAATTGTAATTTTACATGCCATAATGACACGTGTGAATGTCTATTTGAGTAAACCTTTTTGACCGGTACAGTATATATATATATATATATATATATATATATATATATATATATATATATATATATACACATAGGTATGTATGTATGTATGTATATATGTAACAAACTACAGTTTAGTAAGCCTCAATGAAACTTTATCAGAAAATTATAGGCACAAACAACTCACCCTTTGTGTGAACGTCTTCACATTTATTTTAGGATTATTGGGTAGATGGTACTCCTTGCTCTACAACACAAACAAATTCTATACGTAACACACATGATGCGACAATACAAGCATAAATTGTTAGAACATTTTATTCAGTCCTAAGAAACAATTAAGTCGTGTACACACACACAAGTAAATGACTGTGACGTCAAGTTATTACAAGAAAACAAAGACGTCTGATAGACGTGTACTGTAAATGACAAACATTGTGTCAGAAATATTTAATTTTTAGAAATAAATTTGTTTGATAAAATTAATTAAATAAATATATTAAACATTTTTTGTAAACTGCACTAGAGAGTATACGTCCAAGATACGTACACTAAATATCTTAAATAGTTTGATATCAATTAGCAAACATCTGCAAGATAAATAAACTAAAGATATCTAACATTGCAACAGACCACTCCTGGTCCATCATGTGTGGTAAATGTTCTATTACTGTATAATGTCAATCTGCCCTCCACTATAATCTAGCCTTATAGGTGGTTCAAAAACAATCTAGTAAGGGGCCGGTCATTACTAAGTGTCCAAGAGGAAGGGGCTGGCAAATTTGCTGGAGCAGCCATAAGTTTGAAATTCAGTGATTTGCAGGGGTACGTCACTCTAAGCATTTGGGTCATCTTCTGTTGGGCGATCATAATTTTTCATTTATTTATCTGTATGTATACTATAGAATTGTATGCAAGAACAGTATCTTTATTTCTAAGGCCTTTGCAAACTTGTGTTGCTGAAAGCGGCAATTCTTTCTTACTTGTTTGTCCATGAGTTGAATGGAAATGACAAACTTTAGAAATTATACGTAGGCAGTAGACTAGTTTCTATTGTACATACCTATATGATTCTAGATACTGTGTGTGTATGCACATATATGGGGAAGAGGTCCACGGTTCTGCCCACGGTGGTCAGAGGTGACCATCACCGACAAACACCGACCATCACTCTGCATGTTCCAACCACCATTATACAATTTAGCTAGAGTTTTGAACATTAGAAGTTAAGCAGTTTGTTGAAAGGTGAGCACTTTCTAACACTCTGACACGACGGCAGACCCTCCTTGCTATGATACAATCTATACTATGATTTATCGATTAGGCACTGACGTGGTGTGAGATCCAACACAGCAGTCTGCATGTTAGTGACAAGCAAGGTAATATACTAATCGCCCTGTCACAGAGCCAGTCAAAGTCATCTGCAGGGTTTTCGCTAGACAGGAGCACTGGCTGTTCGAAACCTGCAACTAATAATGCATGGATTTCAGACGTCCAACTATGCTGTGATATAGACGTGATACTGGGCAACATAGTTCCCTGACTATCGACAGAAGTTGCAGCTTTCTTAGTCTGCTCTTTCAGATCATGGACCATCAACAGTGCGATACTTTCTATTTGGCATTTTCTTGTCTGTTTAGTGACAATGCTTGGATGTCCAAGAGTTTGCTCTACTTCTTTCCCAGATATCTACACCCTGATAACATACCATGCCCATTAATGCAATGAATACCCAACCACAACTACAAAAATCCTGGGCAGAACACTGTAGGGTCATGACAGACAGTGGGGGCTACACTCTTAGCAGGCATATTTTGCAGGGTTACTATATGGACCTCAGCAAATTTGCCACACACACCCAGCTCCCCCTGGACACTTAATAAATGACCGACCCCTAAAAGGCAGTCTTCAGCCTATTTTAGTTCATCTGACTGACATCAACAAGTAGCTCTACTTTCTGCCTAGAGTAGTGCATACACAAGCTACTAAGATCCATGCAGCTAGTACACATAACCTGGATTCCTTATTTAATGTAATTAATACGTGAGGACACTAGAGGTGTAATTGATAACAACACACTGTAGTCTGTAATGCATGGAAACAACTAACGAGACCAAAAATATGCAAGAAACAACCAAATGTTGCAATCAACAAAATTTCTTTACAAGCAGCCACGTCCATTCACCCAGCCCCACACGCAATTGCAAATAGTAAGACAACGTGGTAGCTACAACCAGAACGCTAACTCCTGCCCATATGCATCCATACAATACAAATTAGAGTGCAAAGATTTACAAGAAATTTAACGTAAAGGTTCAGCTCCTAATCGATTAATAGCAAAGGTAAAACCCAACAGAATTGTTATTTTTAACAACTGCACTAATTGGTAGACACATACAGCTGCCACACAGTCACTACGTAAGTGCCGTGTTGCTACACTATGAAGCTGTGTGCACGTGACGTTCAATCTCGACTCTAGACATTCACTGTAAAAACTTGAAAGGAAGATCTCACTTCGATTGAACCAGCATTTCCTATTTTTCCAAGAATAGGCCAACTGGCGACGTTTCCCATCAGCAATCGTCTAGATCACTCGCCACGCGAAATCACGTGATTAAACTGTTAACGCAGTTAATATCAACTACATTGAGAGTGTCCTTCCACAGTTTTTGGTTTGTGCAGCATGTCGTCTCAAGAAGACGCTGCAAGTCCTTCTCATGAAGAAGAGCAACAACAGGTGAACAGTTTGTGCTCGTTGACGTATTGTTTCGTGACTGTGTTTGTGATCTGTTTCCGCCAAATGATTGATGATCGGTGTAAAGCACGTTAACGTCTGCAGTGTTGTGAGCTCGTTTGACTGTCTTGATGTCTATTCGATTGTCTGAGTGTTTGTCTGGCAAGATGGTCACTAGAAAAGAAAGTAGTCACCCACTCATGATCACAGACAAGATCAGAAGGAAACTTATTGGGTTTCCGAGTTTTAATTATGAGAATTTGTTAGCTTTGAATGAGAGAAATTGAGACAAGAGATTTTGTGATGTAGGAAGTTAGCTGTTTTAACATTGAACTAAAGTTTTTGTTATTCTTTGTTTGTCTGTTTGATCGTCTGTTTGTTTGTCTGTCTGTCTGTTTGTCTGTTCGTTTGTCTGTCAGTTCGTCTGTCTGTCTGTCTACCTGTTTGTCTGTTCGTCCGTCTGTCTGTCTGTCGGTTTGTCTGTCTGTCTGTCAGTTTGTTTGTTTGTTTGTTTGTCTTTTACACACACACACACACACACACACACACACACACACACACACACACACACACACACACACACACACACACACACACACACACACACACACACACACACACACACACACACACACACTACTTGATTAGATCAGTTCTGTGGTTGATCTGGTGAAAACACATCAATTTGTAAGGCATTGCTAGAATGTTAACTGTTGATTGGTAACATGTTGGCACTTCACTAGGACTTAAGCGTTTAGTTTATCAGCTGTACCATGTCATTACCACATGACACAAATCTCAATTGAATGTCATAGATATCTTGAAACACAGCAGGTGCCCTGACTTTGGTTGAGTGCTTTTTGATTGCCTTTGCGGTATAGCACTTATAGGTAATACAGAGGGACAGTAGAGTACTAGAGGAGTAGAGTGCTTATCTCTGTTGGATCTAGACATGAATGTATTTAGCTTGTGTTTTCATTGATGTCTGAGGCTACTTACTGGTGTGTGATTTGTTTTGTGATTTTTAATGATTGATAGCATGTGCATGTGCAACTGTCTGTCTGTCTGTCTGTCTGTCTGTCTGTCTATCTGTTTGTCAAACACATTTGGAGTGTGATTCGTTTGTATGCTTGTGAAAATGGATTCAAACTCTGCACACGTTTGGGTGTCTTGTGAGCTGCAGTAACTAAATTCAGTCAGTTGTGTCATATTGTCACGTTCATACATTTTGTCTGCCTATTATAGTTGACCTTGTTATTTGCCTATTGACTGTTATTTGACTGTTAGGCAAGTAGTGAGAGTCCAGCATTATCAGAGGAATCTATCAAGCATCCTCTGCAGAACACCTGGGCATTGTGGTTTTTTAAGAACGACAAGACAAAGAGTTGGAAAGAGAATCTTATGAAAGTGACGTCATTCTCAACAGTAAGACAAAATGTTTTATTTAATAGGGATGGCTACTCACGGTTGTTTATTGTTTTGTTTGTGTTGCAGGTTGAAGATTTTTGGGGGTGAGTCATGGTGAACTGTGTTCGTCTTAGTAATCGCTAAACACTAAACACAATAGACTATTGTATTGGAGGGATGTATCATATCATTAGACTACTGTATTGGAAGGATGCATCTCACAATACACTAGACTATTGTGTTGGAGGGATGCATCTCACAATACACTAGACTATTGTATTGGAGGGATGCATCTCACAATACACTAGACTATTGTATTGGAGGGATGCATCTCACAATACCTAGACTATTGTATTGGAGGGATGCATCTCACAATACACTAGACTATTGTATTGGAGGGGTGCATCTCACAATACACTAGACTATTGTATTGGAGGGATGCATCTCATAATACATTAGACTATTGTATTGGAGGGATGCATCTCACAATACACGAGACTAGTGTGTGTGTGTGTGTGTGTGTGTGTGTGTGTGTGTGTGTGTGTGTGTGTGTGTGTGTGTGTGTGTGTGTGTGTGTGTGTGTGTGTGTGTGTGTGTGTGTGTGTGTGTGTGTGTGTGTGTGTGTGTGTGTGTGTGTGTGTGTGTGTGTGTGTGTGTGTGTGTGTGTGTGTGTGTGTGTGTGTGTGTGTGTGTGTGTGTGTGTGTGTGTGTGTGTGTGTGTGTGTGTGTGTGTGTGTGTGTGTGTGTGTGTGTGTGTGTGTGTGTGTGTGTGTGTGTGTGTGTGTGTGTGTGTGTGTGTGTGTGTGTGTGTGTGTGTGTGTGTGTGTGTGTGTGTGTGTGTGTGTGTGTGTGTGTGTGTGTGTGTGTGTGTGTGTGTGTGTGTGTGTGTGTGTGTGTGTGTGTGTGTGTGTGTGTGTGTGTGTGTGTTATTTTTAGTTAATTTTTTATTTAATTATTTATATTTTGTATACAATGTTGATTGTGTTGCTGCTGCTGCTGTGTTTATCATCTTAACTGAGTTGTTTCTTCCATTAGATTGTATAACTACGTACAACCGGCAAGTCAACTTCAACCCGGATGTGACTATTCCGTATTCAAGGTGTGTGAGCCGACTCTTATGAATGAGCTAAAGTTATTATTAGGAAGCATGTCTCTGACATTCTGATGTGTTGCTTATTAGCAGCTCTAGATGACTGTGTGTGTGTGTGTGTGTGTGTGTGTGTGTGTGTGTGTGTGTGTGTGTGTGTGTGTGTGTGTGTGTGTGTGAAGTTATTGTTGTATTTGTATGTTTTAGGATGGTATAGAACCAGCATGGGAGGATTCTGCTAATAGAAACGGTGGACGTTGGTTACTGAATTTGAACAGGCAGCAGCGGCGGGATAGCTTAGATCGATACTGGATGGAAATAGTACGATTTCGATGATTACGTTTGTCGTAGAATACACAAAGTGTTTAATGTTTGTCCATCTATCCATGTGGCTATAATAATATGTGTATCCATCTGTTTGTCTATGTGTGTGTCCATCTAGTTTTGTGTTTGCATGTGTGTTCAATGGTCTGTCTATTTGTGTGACCATATGTTTGTCTATCTATATGTGTGTCCATCTATCCGCGTCTGTCTACATGTGTGTCTATGTGTCTGTCTCCATGTGTGTCCATCTGTCTGTCTGTCTGCATGTGCACCCATTTGTCTGTCTACATGTTCTGCTTGCTGGAACTTTCATTGTATAAGGTGCACTGAAGTCTGAGTTAGAGTCACTATGTTTTGTGTGTAGCTGCTAATGATGATAGGAGAACAGTTTGAGGACGCATCTGATGAAGTTCGTGGAGCTGTTGTGAACATTAGACCAAAAGGAGATAAACTGGCGTTATGGACCGGACATTATGATCGACGAGAGGAAACAACACGAATAGGGTCAGCACAAACACGTATCACCAAATTATCTACGGCCACAACATACATGCATGCATACATACATACATATGTACGTACGTACGTACGTACATACTTGAGACTGTCAGTGTAAGCAGTCAGTCAGTCTGTATACCCAGAGATTTGAAAGCAATGGATGAAATAAGGTTGTAATTTTTTTGGTCAAAGTCACAGACTGTTACACCAACACAACCTTTCTCTTTCTTTTGTTTTAGACTCTTTAGTCTTTGCTGTGAAGTCGAAGTCTGTATGAATATGATTCGGCTAAGGGTGTGGCAAATAGAAAGATGAAAGCTATAAAACCCATTCAAACTCAAGATAGGCTTAAACACACACACACACACACACACACACACACACACACACACACACACACACACACACACACACACACACACACACACACACACACACACACACACACACACACACACACACACACACACACACACACACACTTGATCTGTTAGATGAGGTTGTGAGAATTAAGCCACTGTATTTACTGCAAGGCAGCAGATAGTGCTCATATACAACCATACACGTGATCTAGCTGAAGCAAAGCAGTTTGTTTCATGATGAAAATAGATAACAAATTAAGTGTTTTACGTAAACTAGTGAAGAGATCCAGCATTCAGTTTTGTAGATATAAAGCGTTTTAGATGAGAAGTTATTGTACTTGTTATTGGGCTTGATGGCTGCTGTTTCAGAGATGATTTGTATTAATCACAGTAGCCTATTATGTCAATATGTCGGTTGTGTTTTCACTCTTTAGTTTTGTTTGTTTGCAGAACTATGCTAAAGGAACGACTGCAGTTGACAGGTCGAGGAGTTCTTGTGTATCAGGTGTGTAGTGACATTAAGTTTGTAACTAAATTGAAATGCTGTTTTTATCAGAATTTGAATAACTTGACTGTAACCGTTATTATTAGCATGGAGTGTATATGTTTGGGACTTTTCTAGAAACAGATAAAGTAGAAAGCCCCACTACCGTTTGATTGGGTACCTTTCCTTTTCTGGATAGAATGATCCGTCTCCCAAACCTTTCTGAAACAAATAGACTGGAAAGGTATTCAATTGGTAGCTTTCTGTCCCCCCCAAAAAAACGATAGAGAGGATAGACTTTCTAACCTATCTTACCATCAGTACGGATAGAAAGGAAAGAAACGGCACCTAGACATGTGTAACTTCTGTTTGACCTTCCAAATCAATGTGCTTAGCCTATCATTTCCAGACCACTATGTGCACTTATTCTGGATTGCCCACGCAAATGTTTCAAGAATGGCAGCTGATTTCTCATGTTTGGCACAAAACTTCTGAAGAGTTAGTAGACATTCTAACTGGTGGAAGAGTAGATGAAGCGGCTATGACAAAGAACACGTACACTTGGAGTGATTCACACTGATTCTAAGCATATGCATAGTTCTGTTACTGCCTCCTCTATCTCGTTTCAGAAAAGTTCTGTTTGATTGGCAAACGTGCCTTGTGAGGCTGTCCCTTTCCACTCTATCCAATGTAGCATTTTCCAAAAAAAAAAGATTGTTTCAAATGAATACGTCCATGTTGTCATCTCCCATGTTGTCATCTCCCATGTTGTCATCTCCCGTGTCATCTCCCATGTTGTCATCTCGGTTAGAAGTAAGAACCTTAACCTTATATTGCTGAATAGGATAATGAGATTAGAAAGTTATGTTACTTGTTCGTTGCTATGACAGTATGACTAACAATTAATGTAACTGTAGAGCAATAAGCAACGCTTTTCATAATGGTTGAGACACTGGATGCAGCATACAACAGTCAAAGTGTGGAAGGCAAAGACGGAGTGGCCTTCACAGTGTTTCAACCATTTACTGCCACTGTCAGCCTTCACAATGCTGCATCTGTTTTGGTCAAGTACACATATTTATCTCACTGCAACCATTCAATCTCACACATAGAAATATAGTAAATCATACACATCATTGTCTTCTGTAAAATTCATTTTATAAAGGTTAAGACACCAGGACGCAGCATGAAACAGTCTAAGTGTGTATAAAGTTTGTGAGAGAGGAAGCAGCCAAAGGAGGAGGACTAGATCATTATGAACATGCATAAGAAAGTGTAGAAATTCTGGTAGTCTATTGCAATGATTGACATTCTTTAACAAATTTGTTTGAAAGTATTGAGTGTAACTTTGTAGTCGTAGAATTAGTCATTGTGTTGTAGGCTTTTGTAGCTGTGTAAACAGCATGTAAACATGTTGTTGTCTTATTGAGATTTCTTTGTTAGTCACATCAAGACACAATGAGCAAGTCAGGATCTCAAAGTAGAAGTCTCTACCAGGTGTAGCAGTTACGGTTATTGTAGAAAGAGTTGTTGACTGTAGTATGGCTTTGTGTTCTATAAGAGACATATGTTTCAATAACAACACTCACCACTGTGGATGTTGTAATGGTATTATGTCTAAGATCAGGTTCTTTGTTAACTTTCGCTATCCGAGATTTCATGAGCTTGTTTCTTCAGCAAGACGTGCATGCACATGGACAGCAGCTAGACTGCATTTTCTTGAGCTAAGGAAGTACACGACAACTACACAATTAGGGTAACTATTTAGTACGTTTACTGACAGCCACATGAAGCCTCCGGCAAGGAACTAAATTGGATCTTACAACTAGGGTGCACGTGTGGCCCGTTGAGGGGCATAACCATTTTTCTATTGTGTGTGACCACACCTGGACACATGCAGCATAAGGAACCAAGACGGAAGATGACCTCATGCAAGCCATTGAAGTAGTTACACCAAGTCTACAGTAGTATCCTGGAGAAAAGGGAGTGCCATTTATTGGGGAAAGATGCAAGGGTTGGGACCTCTTGGGAAATGAAGTAGCAACTTATCTAGGAGCGGTGGCTAGGAGTGGTGGCTAGTCATGCATATCTATAAGTCGTATCGAAACTCTATATAAGAGCAATCAGTTGTCTGACTTAGTATTACTCCCAACTGCCTAAGAATATTACGAAGAGTTCAGAACTTCGTTCACTACAGGTGATTACCAGTTCTATGTATATATACAGCATAAGTGGTATCTGTTTGTATGCATCTATTTGGGTACTACTCAGTATACTCTTAGTTTCTGTAACGTGACGGTTTTTGCTAGAAGTTCCACCCATTGTAACTCGTCTGAGCTCTAGTTGTCTTATTGTACTTTCTGGATTTCAGTGCACTGTCCATCGTTGTTACTTTGTTTTGTAGTTGTCTGTTGTGTTTGTAAATGACATATGTTGATACCTTGTATGTGTAGTCGCTATGCTAGCTGCCAGTTGAATTTCTTGGTTAGCCTGCTTTTCAAAGTATACATTTTGTAACACATACAATAGGAGATGTGTCCACAATCAGTTCGCTACATTGGCACGTTAGCTACAGTAACTCTCTATCTCAATTTGCAGTGTACAGTACACATCATAATGCCTGTTGCCGTTCAGCTGTCTGTCTTGTCATTCCTTGTGATTCTCATGTTCACGAGCATCAGCTACACACAGGCGTGCTCACGAATGCCCTGGAATGTTACTCTTCAAGAACCGAATTGTGATATGGTAACAGTCAGTGCTTGGGCCTGTCTTGGAGAATGTCACAGTATCGCCAAACCCACAGCCTACCAGCCATTCTACAAGAGCGAGACCAAATGTTGTGTTGCAGCACGATATAAAAGTGTTGATGCCTATTTTTCTTGTCAGAAAGGTGGACGTACTCGCCTGGAGTCCAAAGCAGTTGACATCATAGAAGAATGTCAATGCCTTTCTTGCACTGCTAAGAATGCTTAGCAATGAATGGCCAAGTAGCTAGTGTTACTATTATTTTTAGTGCAAGTATAAAAATGTCTCAAACTATTCTGTGAAGAAATTCCGTAGTTTACATTTCAGCTAAGTAACTTGCTATTGTAAATGTTGTTTGTACCAATAAATATTTAGTAATACACCTGACCACTGCCAATATTATGGGTCTGATTGTTCATATGCATTGTTGTGTGTACAGTTTGTTTTCCTGTGCTTTGTCACTGATGCATTTGTAGCCTTCAAGGGGCTCACGGAAGTGGCTGTCACAGCTAAAGTGAGACATACACAACACCAGCAAATGCTGATTTGTTGTGTACAGACTCTCAGAGCATCATAGATATGAGGCTTCGTTGACCCCTAACCCAGTGGAAAACACACACAACTAACTGTCAAAGCATCAATCGTTGACATATGAATAATTCTATTGCTATAAATTTTGTTGAATTACAAACATCTTCATAGCTAAATACCTCCCCACACTAGAGTTAGATGCTTGGTATAGTCTTCAAGTAAACAGCCAGCAACCCAGCCAACAGCTTACACCCACTGCTCGATCACTACATTTATGTTAAAAACTGCATGAGCAAAATGTTAGTTTAATTAAGCTCTTTCCCTAATCAATCTAAGCCAATTGTTTATTAAAGATACAAACCAACAGTTACGTAGCCACGTCAGTCATGTGATGAGCCATTGGCATTGGAAGTCCCATCTGTGACATGCCGATCATAGAATCATTCATTGTCATCTGTCCCTGCATGGGCTGAGGCAACACTGTCTGGTAAGGACTGCAGTTCATTGTTGACGGGTGAACAGACTGGGTTCCTGCTGCTAATAATCCCATCTGCGGATGATGTAGCCCTAAAGCTGCTGATTGAGGTGGCATCTGCATCGACATCGCCATGTTGGGACTGTGAGTTGGTGCTATATGACTGTAACCGCCAGCATAGTAGTTGTGATACCCTGTATGACTCATGGCTTGACTGCCTGGGTATGGCGTCTGAGGCTGGTATCCTTGTGTCCTATACACTTGAATCGGTGTGAGATGTTGGCCAGGCTTGACATTGATAGATTGCATTGACATGATATCTCTGGGACTCGAACTCGCTGATAGTGAGACTGCTGGATGAGACAGTGCCTCTGAAGGTGAAGCATCTAGTTTCTTAATTTTTGGTTTAGCTGCTTTGCCAAGAGGAGCCAAGATTTCTCTCTCTCCACTGTCCTCTTGACCATCATTCTCACTATCGCTTCCTTCGTTTCTTGAAGTGCTCTTCCTTTTGCTTGGAGATCCATCACCTTTACCATCTTTCCTATAAAGACACACCACAGTACGAGTTAGCCACAAGTTACTTCCAAGCTACCAAGCCACCATCGTTATTGCGAATCGCTAAACAATTCTCTAGCAAACTTCATGACCAAAGAAAATAGCAAATTAGTCCTACTGAGTTATGTAGTTTAGCACACTGTAACACATAGTCTATAGTATGTACTATATAATATAATATATATATATATATATATATATATATATATATATATACACTTAAATAGTAAAATAGTAATAACCACTAGAGAACACCCTTCAGTCCCAACTTGTCTGAATATACTGTATTAGTATACTATATATGTAGCATGTAGCTATTCGATCATAATTCTAACCGTAGGACCAACAGTTGTCTCCATTAATTAACAGCTCTATATCATCAACAAGATTTCCTGGTCCCATGACTATCTGCATAATCACATGATGTCCACCAGGATGACTACATCTCCATATCTGGTACAGCTAGCATTCAGATAACATTCTATTGGAACCAAGATAAGCGGTGCCTGTATTCACATCAATATAGGAAATAATAGATTGAGAGAGACAAACAAACAGACCAATAAACAAACAGTAGAAAGGTATGACAGGCTTATCCTGTAAGGCAAGATATCCTACTCCTAATCAACCAACTGTTTAACTTTTATGTAGCAAGTAGTGACATGTTAGACTCCTAATTCACTATATGAAAACATATTTACAGGCAGTCAGACAGACAAACACACACTATAGAGACAGATGGTTACAGTTTGTACACACCCTCACAGATCATTCCCACAGACAAGTCTCTCAAATCTACCAGTTTCCTCTAGTCTTGCAAACATGACAGACCTAAGTGAGCGTGAGGTAGCAGCTACAGTGAGTGCATTCACACTTCTAGGCGTCATTGCCATTTCTCCCTTCTGTGTCATGTCAATATGTAAACTTCTAAACCACTTCACTACGCTATGGTTGACATTGATAAGAAATACACACACAACACACAGTTCGTACAAATTTCCTCTATCATCGAGTCCATTAGGTTATATAAACGCTCCTCCTCTTTGCACTCTAAGAACGTGTGAACATCAACACGTGCCCAACATCATCACTTACCAACAGCTCTTACACAAACAATCAAACTCAATGGCTTCCACATATTAGAGCGATAAACGGACGATACCATGTGAACAGCAACTAACTAAACAAAAAAATGCGCGGATTCTGAGAGCATGTAACGAAATCTGAAGAGTCGAGAAGGAAAGACAAGAGATGTCGCTCAAACCATCACGAGAAAACCGCCCACTCTTTACATGTAGATATGCTACAGCTTTAGATTCTTACGCAGCAACACGATACCATGCAACTGTTTTATTCGCGTCAACATACACGCATTCGATGTCTCCTCGCGGCCCGGCGGCGCTAGATCCTCTCGTTACAGCAAGGAAGAGATACAACGTCTCACCTCTTCCCTTACATCATCGCACGAGCAACGAGGAGAAAGATGAGAGAGGAAGGGAGAACGTAATCGACTGCAAACGCTTACAACGTGCCCTCACGCAGACGTGATCTATTCGAGATGATTGAGATCGAATGGGCGTTTCGTTGCTACTAACAGGTTTCACGCATACAAAATACGAATGGCCAAAAATTCAGAAAGAATTTTGTGTGTAAATTTCTATCTGCTTGTAATTATTCGCTAACTCACCCGTCTTTTTGCTCGGCTGCTCGGTCTCTCTGTCTCCTGTTCTTGAACCAGTTGCTCACTTGTGTGACTGTCAATCCTGTTCCTTCTGCCAGTTCTCGCTTTTCTCGTGGAGACGGGTAAGGATTGTGTGTGTACCACTCCCTCAGAATAGCACGAGACTTCTCCTTGAAGCAATAGCTCGTCTCTTCTCCATCCCAGATCGTTCTTGGCAATGGAAACTTTCGTCTCACTCGATACTTTCCTACTGCACCAAGTGGACGGCCTCTCAGTCTCTCTTGTTCGATGTAGTGCGCATTCAACCACAACTGCTGCAGCTTGGTGTGATTGTGCACCGAGAATTGGTTGTTTTCCAGGATGTTGTACAACTCCTTGAAGTTGTTTTTGTGGAACGCAACGAGAGATTTAGCTTTCAGGACGCTCTCATTGTTCATCAACTGCTCACAGATCGGTAGGGACCACAAGAAGCGTGCAAGTCTGTCGATGTTCTGTCCTTGCTGCAGTACCTCGCATACGCAAGCCACTTGCTCGAGAGTGAAGCCAAACGATTGGCCAGGTGGTGCTGCAGGTTGCGGATGCTGCATTTGCTGCATTGTAATCGATCAAGCAAGAGCAAGCAATCGACTCGACCGTGTAGCTCAACGTGTGGGTCTGTCCGTTACCCACTAGTCGACGTCCTCTAATCGGTGTTGATCAAATGATCAGATAACGTTGTGAGTCACTCGACACCGCGATTGGTCAACGTAATACACACAGCAATGTTATTTTCTAATTATCAGCCGGATGTCAATCTACCAATCATCGATGAACAATGGGCTTCGTGTGATAAAACAGGCAGACGATGCCTCAAGCGTTTCCCATCATGTTCTCAAGCTAGCCAAACCTCTGACCACCCAAATTTCATTACACACGACTAGGAGATGCTACAAAACTGCACACAAGCGCAACAGCAAGACATAGAAGAAGAGATTAAGAGCGTAGGATAAACCGTAATCAAATAGTACGCAGAGGCGGAGCTGTAATAGGAGTCTGTGGGCGTGAGATGGTATTACCAAGGTGCGAAAGTGATAACATGACACTTGGCGGTAAGCCACCCGATCTGCATGCTGCAATAGACACCGCATTCCAATACGGTTTTTGTTACCACAACGGAAAAGAGGCAATTCACACCTCCTAGTAATGATAACAGACTAAACTGTTCAGCCGCACTAAACCGGTGATTTCTGCTACTGGACATGCACAACATTTCATTGTTCTATATCGGATGCAAATGCACTACCCACGTGTTCATACCAGCTAGCAATGCCACGCGTCGGTGCCAACAACGCCCTACTAGGGGTCGGTCGTGCTAACAAGGTGACAAGACACTAGCACAAAATCGCCCCTTCCTACCACTGCTTTCCTCTGCGGCAAGAGCGCCTACATTCTCGCAGACAAATGCCTGTCGTACTCAGCTCGTTCGCCAGCGTATCGTGTCAGGTTGCAAGTTGGTGGTCTCTGCACACGGACTGTGGGAGGGTCTGAAACAGAAGCCGACATGACGCGCGTTGCAATCACAAAACGTGCAACTCGAAACGCCCTCTATCGGAGGCCACCCGTGCAGATTATCGCGAACTTAAAAGTTTGATTCCCAGACGAGCGGACGCGCCTTCTTGAGACGAAAACATGCAATTTTGACAGTCAATGGGCAAACACTAGAGTAGAGCACCCTACATGCATGTACAGGTGAGAGACTTTTAATTGCATGAATTTGTCGTGATTTAGATATTATCTGCAGTAATCTACACAACAGTGTCGAAAGTACAAAGTTGGGTGTCAGTGTTGTGGAAACTGACAACACCGTGGATAACTTCCTAGAATTATTTATGTCTGTCTGCATCTACAGTATACAGTACCTGTTGACTAGCAGCTCAAAATAAGAGTACCTGTGCTGTTGGGTCTGCTGTCTCAGTCGGTTTAGTGTCAATTAATAATAAAGTGTCACAGGAAAAATTGAACTGCTGTACTTGTACATATGTGTACAATGAGAAGGAATGGTCAAATTTTCCAAGGGAGCTCTTTTATTGTTTCAGTTACCACCAGCACCACAACAGGCTAAATAGAGAGAGGAAGACTGGCACTGATAACACACATCTCATCTTCCTAAAGTATTTTCAAAAATTACAACCTGACAGTCAAAACAATAAATATTATTGTAAATATCAATGCAAAAGTACAGTGCTTACCCTAGTTGTCTAAATCTAACTAGATAAGGTAGTTTAGACCAGTAGATGTTTATTCTGCCATAGTCACAGCTGGTACATGATGTGATGGAAAACCTCCTTTGTTGCATGTGCCTATACTGAAGTGGGAATTGTGGCTTTCATAATCATTGAACTGCATGCTGCTATTCAGGAAGAAATGACATGAATTTATAGAGTATCTACAATTGTCTTCTTGTCAGATCAATGGTCCTAGTCTTTGTAGTGGTAACATTGGGAAAGGACACTTGGAGGAGAAACAGGTACTAATGCAAGATAATAGCTAAGGGAAACCAAATGACTGCACTTCTAATACCAAAAGTAAATGTACAAGAGACTGATGAACAAACATAAGGGGGTGAAAATCGGACATACAGACAAATAAATATAGACATATTGAAATAGGAAGTCACCAATTACTGAGCAATGCACACAAATAAGCTACATCATTGAGCATTAATTTAATAAATTTAAAAATCTGATTAGTGATTGTTAGCTACAATTAGGTTAAAAGAAATTAAGTATACAGACTTGGCAACTCTGCAATCTACAAGGTAGTCTGAAAGGGTGGAAAAGAATCTACCTATAATAGACGTACATGTATGTGTGTGTGTGTGTGTGTGTGTGTGTGTGTGTGTGTGTGTGTGTGTGTGTGTGTGTGCGTGCGGTGTGTGTGTGTGTGTGTGTGTGTGTGTGTGTGTGTGCGTGCAGTGTGTGTGTGTGTGTGCATGCGGTGTGTGTGTGTGTGTGTGTGTGTGTGTGTGTGTGTGTGTGTGTGTGTGTGTGTGTTGGTTTGTGTTGATATGCATTTCCTTCTCGGTACCCCTGGTGAGATACAACCAAACACACCTGACACCTGAGTGATATTTACTTATTCCCAGTATTTGTATGAGGTCTGGTACACATTGTAGCAGACATATCAAACTAAACATTGGTGACCACATGAGATCACATAGGAAAGCAGATGACATATAGTGGGTGAGCTACATTTTGATCCTACTTTAGTTGTTTCTTCTTTTAGCAAGGAACTAAGTATTCCGTTTCACATGTACAACCAGTCCTTACCCATTCATCACAAAGAATAGGATCTACTACATAGTTTCAGTGTTGCAAGACATACACTCTATAGTTCAAATGATCTCACTATAATGAGTGACTGAGATTAATTAAGATTTTAATCTCTGTTGTACATAACTCATGTAATTAACTCTCACCTGTTTCCTACACAAACTGCAGACATATACATATGGAAAACGAATTTCATCATTTTTCATAGCAATCATTACAAAACAAGCCTATTTATTGGACAGTGAGCTTTAACCAGGAAATTAAGTTGTAAAATAACTTCTTTCTCTATCTGGGCATGGTCTACTATAATAACAAGTAGAAAAACACCATGCAGTTTCCCAACTGTAAAACTCCCCTTCAAATTCTTTCCTATATAAAGCTTAGATCCCTGCCATTCACAGTTTCTGAAAACAGCAATTAATGTTTTTCTGGATGTTTGAAGAGAAACAAATGCTAGAAATTGCTTTGCTCTATACATAATTTGCTAGAAGTCCTGCTGACCATTTAAATAGAATAGATGATTATACATTTTGTCATAAACATTCCTGAAACCATGCAGCATCTCATTGTACTAGAGTATCAAAGCAGGAAGTGCACAGTTTTGTTGTGGTAAAATAGGGACACCACCATGTTGAAATGACTAACATTTGCAGTCATAGTGCAGATTAAGAACTACTTGGAACCTTTTATCTAACCCATACATGCACAATGCAAATGAGCAAGTTTACAAGGCAGGGTACAGATTGGACTCATGCAGAGGCAGCTGCAGGACTACTCTAATTTCCAAAGATGTAGCTCAACAAAACGGCTCTTTTGACAGAACTTCATGGGTTAACACTCTACATAGAGCTACACTCTAAGTATACTGTAGTAAAATGCAAGTAATGTGTTGAGATGCAATGAATCCTTTTAGGTGCCTATACTAAGTATACTAATGCATATTCCAACGGCTGATGCAGTCTTCACTTAGTTAGTGTTATATTCACACAGACAGTAACATATGCACTTCCTCTTCAGGGATATGCATGATGAGTGAGGAGTACCAAAATAACAACAGAAACCAAGAAGCAGTCATTATAGCCACAAGCAAGTAGCAAACAGACAATAGCCTATGGCATGCAGCTCAATGGCTGATCATGAAACCACATGCAGATATTGCCTTGATCTATACACACAGTAGTATATATAAACATGAAAACAAGCAGCCTGAAAGACTACACTGTACATGATTTTCACTTGGCAATACATAGGTGAGGTTGGTAGTGTATGTTGTTGCAATTAAGTGCAACAGGTGCACATATACCTGCTCATACTCACTATCTGATTCATAACTCAAGGAGCATATATATAGAAATCAGTCATCTGTAGTACAGTGTACTATCATACATAACACTGTTACAGTGTCCTCTTGTACATCCAAACTTGACCAATAGACTAACTAAAAGAACACCTTGTTTCTGCAGGGGAAGGAAGCTCCTTTGGATTGAGGGGGTAAAATTTTGTAACAGACTGCTGCCATTTGAATATGGTTGGTTTGTCATTGATTAATCTGTAACAGAAGTAGCCAGAGCTGGAGGCACACAATTGATTACGACAATGTGTATCAAGCAAGTCACCTGCAACACAACACCATCCAATATTATTTCTACTTGCAAGAAACAAAACTTCCAAAGTATTTTCTTTGATCATCGTTTGCTGCAACGAAGTCCCATTACATAGCGTCCAGTATTGGAGGGGCAATGCTCCCTCAATTCTGACATTAAAGGGGTGGCATCCCCTCCTTCCCCAGTTCCGCTGCCCGTTCTAGCCACACCAACAATAGACAACTGTGTAGTTGGTTCTGAGAATAGCCTAGTAGGTTTGTCGTGTTTTGCAGACTATTCCATAGACATATTTCAAATATAGGATTGAATCTCATTTGAAGACATTTATCAGTTGCCAGCAACCTACAGCGTTCTAAGGCATAAATATACTGAATGTGTACAGTGCCCTGAGTGAGCGTAATATACCATTTACATCAAAACTCCTTTCCCTTTCTAGAGTTGACACTACTAACACATTAGATAGCAACCTAAACAACACTAAGTCTTTTATATAGCACACAACAGAGCCTACTACTTCACAACCTTTAAGAATCTAAGAACTTTTTTGTGAGATGCTGGTACTAGAATGTATGCTTATACTGCCATTACACATGAAGTGCCACATTTCAAGCATGTTTCAAACTAACATCAACTTCACCTTATAATAGAGGATCGTAAACAGACTGTGAAGATAACAACAAGCTAATCTTACTACTGATCAATGACTACAGAATATATTAACATATTTCAACAGCCAGCTGACACTATACAGAGTCAAATGGTCTACCGGTATCTTGCTGGGTGAGGTGATCTTGACCGACTTTCATTACGACTTGATCCTATACACAACAAAGCCATTGTTACAATTTAATGATCCTGTGCTTCTGGTACAAGAAAAGACTGAAATATCATGTCTTCACAGTTTAGCAAGTGTGTGTGTGTGTGTGTGTGTGTGTGTGTGTGTGTGTGTGTGTGTGTGTGTGTGTGTGTGTGTGTGTGTGTGTGTGTGTGTGTGTGTGTGTGTGTGTGTAAGTATACTCAGACTCCAAAGTAAATTGTACATATCCTTCAACATTTCCTGTTTATATCTATACAAGTTTTGTACCTCTTGGAGAAGGTGAGAGAGAACGAGATCTTCGATATCGCCAATCAAACCAGTCATCATCTCCATCACGATTTGCTCTATACACAATCAACAGATTATCATGTTGGTGTGTGTGTGTGTGTGTGTGTGTGTGTGTGTGTGTGTGTGTGTGTGTGTGTGTGTATGTGTGTCTATGCCACAGCCTAAAAGAGTGAAACAGCATTGTAGCACTAACTTAAGTAGTTGGTTAAATAAAAATAATTGACATGTTGCAGTCAGTACTTACTCCAAACACAAAATATACTAAATTTGCTACAGCCAACTGCTACTTTACTTACTTTTCCCTGTACAGTCGAGTCAATTCTCTTAAGTCTTCTTCCCTTTCCTGCATAATTTAAGTAGCTGCAGTCATGTCAACAAACAGAAGACACGGTGATGTAACATTTACTTTTCTCTCCAACTCCTTCTGCTGTTCTTTCTCCTGCTCTTTCACTTTGTCTGACTTAACTAAATCAAACTAGTCAGTTACATTTGATAAAATAAAAATTAATTAACTAATAATAATAAACAAGGCTTAGTGGTTAGTGACAATGGCTAGTACTCCATGGTTTGGGGGTTCAAAAGCCTAGTGACGACAGTAAATTATGAAACTTGACTGTCTTTCTCATGTTTCTCTAGCTTTGTCTATGAGACTATGACTCGTTTCAGTCGTTTAGGAGTTTCTGTAGTCTGGCTAACAATCCATTGACGATGACTTTCAACGCTTTCCTGGTGGTCATTGATATCCACGAGACATGCTGTCTCGAGTTCATGTTCACCATAATGCCTGCAATCTATATCGAATTGGCTAGTCATTGATCTCGGGGTAACTACCCTGCTGGGTTCACAAGCTGAGTTGGTGAGTGCCCAGATGCGGGTAAAGACCCCACTTGCCCATCATGGAGGGGCATAACCACACATAATAATGTATCACCTACATTATCTAAGCTAATGTAGAATAATGTAGACAAACAAATACTAACAATAACAGTTTGAGTAACTGACTTGATATACTAAATATTAAATTTTTATTTCGCTTACTTCTAAGAGATCTGTTGCTACTCTGAGTGCTACATGGTTGCAGTGGTATGTGTATCAATAATCACAACAACAAATGTCAATAGACATCACAGAATGTGGTCCAAAGATAACAACTAGCCTACCAACTCTGATGCAAGATTCAAAACCCACACAAAGAAATTTCCATAATATGAAATTGGCTTTTTCTCTTTTAAACATTAGCCACAATGTCACTCCATTAACTCCATTAACAAACGTAACTCTGGCCATATGCCCACTAAAACGCGACACCAACTGTATAACTTAAACTTCCGTCATCATGAACACCTACAATATACGTATATAATACAGATATCACTGTTCAGTTTGTCTTTCTTAGCAAACCTTAACATCTGCCTGCAAGTCAATAAGATTCTGTTGTTGTAAGGTACAAACGTAATGTAGTGATGTAAGTACTAGTACCAAGTACTAGTAACGAATTTCTTACATTGCTTGTTCAACATGATCTGCATACGTTTTTTCAGTTTCTCTTGAGGTGTCAATTTCTACAAAGCAGAATCAGTCAACATTCAACTTTCACAAGTTACAAGCAGAAACCTTTGCTGTTGATTGTTTTGGAGCTTTTGCTAACGCTTTCGTCTTTAGTTCAAGCTCACTAGTACAAATACACACATCACCACACACACACACACACACACACACACACACACACACACACACACACACACACACACACACACACACACACACACACACACTTACTGTATACTTATTATCTTCTTTTTCAGTGTTTAAGTGCATCAATTACTAATGACTAATAAGTCAGAGTCAGAGTAAGTTGTACAAATAAAATCAATACATACAAGTAACGCTGGTCAAGTAACAGACCAAATAAATACAGGCAAGATAAAGTTTGCCTGACAAGATTTCTTTACATTAAACAACTCTGTCGTAAGGCTGTGTTATGAGTAAGTAGACTTAGCACAATGTTTCTGATCAAAACAATAAAGTACAACAAACCAGAATGTTTCTGATCAATCATTAAAGTATAACAAGAAACCTCAATCTAACGAGAGTATCCTGCTAAGTGTTTAGAGTACAGTACCTATCAGATGTTTAACTTTTAAAAATAAGAACACAAATGAAGATAAAGCTGATAAAGTCACTGACCTTGACTTTTTAGATTCTTTTCTGTTTGTACTATGAGAACTACGACTGCGGCTTCTACTGCTGTCTCTGCTCTCACTTCTTCTGCTTCTTCTTGAATGTCTTGACTGTTTGTCATAGTCCCTATCCCGACTACTGCTACTACGACTACGTGAGCGCAACTTCTCTCTATGACCATGTCTGTTTCTTTGTGATCTGCTATCACGTGACGTCCTCTGTCGATGTCGAGAATGGTCATGACTATTAGATCGATGGTGGTGTGACTTTCTGCAGCATGTTAGCAAGCAAGTGGTAGAGATAATGAAATAAAAGTTTATTGAGCATTTAAACAACAACAAGTCAGAAGTACAGTAGAGACAAATCAAACAACAGAAAAGAAGGCATAAGATACCAAACAAAATAAGAACAAGAAGACAACAAGAACACAAAAAATTGTTAATGAAAACAAGTAAACATACCATCAATCAGTTCATTCATCAGATCATCAGTGAAGATTATGCAAAACAACAAAACAAAATAAGCTGCACAGTCTACACCTTTCTAACTATCTATACTGTACATATTAATATATTAACATATTAATATAAATACTGTCTATTCTGTGTTGGTTAGACTGCATTACCAAACAAACTAAAAAACCACATACATTTCTCTCCACAATACTAAAGACCATAAAAGTTTGCTACATTTAATTTTAAAAATTTCCGGGATAGAATAGAGAACTGCAGAGACAAAATTCACTAGGAAACGTGATGAATTGACATCTCACAAGCTTACACAGTACATCATGTATATTAAGTACCCACACATGACATTGTGTACTCTCCCCTCACTATAGGCACATTAGAATGACCTCTTTCAGAAGAGACAAATAACTTTGGAAGACACTTTGGAAGATATTGGACAAGACAGGAAGATTGGAGTCAATCGTACACCATTTCCTCGCTGGCAAAGTCGTACTAACTGCACATGCTCAACTTCCTCACCATTCTAACAAAATTATAAAAACATTCACTGGGCAAGGCAAGCATGTGTATGCATGCAACTCTTTGAGACACTTCCAGTCAGAAGCTGGAAGAAGTCAAAGAGTCTCACTGATCTTCAGTGTATTAGTTATGTGACATGCTAAGTCCCTGTTGTATTTCTTCTCACTGTTTCCAATGCTCAATTACAACATTGCAAATGACTGACCCATCATGTAAAGTCTCATACAACTATAAACATTGAAATACATAGGCGTAGGAGCGGGTCAGGCAGGTCGGGTTATAGCCCAACCAGATTTTGAAAAATTGACTTTCACCAGTCGACGATTGACATTACTCCCGGTTTAGGTAAACACAATTAAATAAGTAATATATTTGTAGATGGTTTAACCACTTTGTTAGTAGACATGATCGTTTGCTCCTTATCCTATGTAATCAACAATTTTACAATACTGTATTGTTTCAATAAATCAGCACTGTACATTGGGACATTCAGGCCATTCATACTGTGCGCATGTGTGTAACTATTTCTGCCTCTTCCGTGAGGGCGTAGCTTCCGTGCAGCTAGCACACGCTATTTCCACCTAATAGCACGCGTTAAGCCCGACCACTTCTAATTTACTTCCTACGCCCCTGTAATGATTACAAAATATGACTAACAGGACAACTCGAACAGAAGAACACTTATAATTACCAAGTTGGGCAAATACTAGAAATTGATTAAAAGCAAACTACTAAAGTAATCAATTCTTGTAATGCACAAGACTTACGATTTAGTGCATTACATCATGTGCGCTCCAAAGAAGAACCCTAAAAATGACTCATAAATTCTAAAACTACAACTAAAAGGCTTCAGTTACTATCATTTGTGTTGACTAACTAGAAAGCATCACATTTAAATACACAATACATCATGTAGATCAAAGATTAGGCAGGCTTGACTTTCTGCTAGAAATTCTGAACTTGCCCTAACTTCAGTACCCACACATTGCAGTGCAGACCTTAACGTTGTTGCACGTGTATTTGTTAAAATACCGACCGTGAGTGTGAATGGCCGTAGTCCGACGATGACAACTCAGATGATGAGCTAGATGATCGTCTGTGTCTGTATTTCTTCACTTTATGAAGTGGCAAATTAGCACTACCTTTCTCCGCCTACACAAATAATTCAGTAAACAAATGACATGTACAGACTCTACAAGAAAGTTGAGAAAGTGTAAACAAGAACAGACAACTAAAAATAATTTGCATTTATAACGTCAGACACATCAAGACACAAATAAACAGACCAACAAATGTACACAAGAACACATACGTCACATGACTTTAGAAAAGACCACATATAAAGAAAAACGACAATACAAACTTACCTTTTTTGAATCTCCTCCAAATTCTGTAATAAATTCAACTTTCCCAGTATCTTCCAAAGAACTAGATTCGCTACTCGCTCTACCACAACAACATCACTCAACAAACAATTCCAACAACAGCCGACTCGTGCTCTTACTTGTATGGTTCATAAGAAGGACTTGACCTCTTTGCATAGCTAAAATATATTACAATAAAGTACTGCTTTTCAAAAGGTTAATTACTCCTTAAGATTCATTTACAATGTAGTTACTCAATTTGTCACAAAATCATTTACAATTAGGTACACACATTTGTCTTCCTTACTGACATAACTATAGCTGTCATTACATACAGAGACTATAAAAGGCAAATGGGATTAAACAAATGAAGAAAGGTAGAGATGTCAAGTCTGTTCCTTCAAAATGTGTTCACACATCAATACTACAAGTGGATACAAATATCTGCAGATGATCGTTCTTACTCACGTCCCGAATACCAGAAAAACATTGATTTCTTTTCATTATCCTCTAGAAAGTTGTGCTCTCCCAAGACACAAACTGAGTTGTTTATGTCAAAAAAGGTGTAAAATGAGTATGAGTATGATCACAATTTCCAACACCTCTTTGTTAACTTAAACTGTTACATATATTATCTGCATGAAACCATAGGAAACCAAATTGAGGTTGAGCAGACAAAGCACACTAGCAATTACATTGTTTAGGGCAGAAACAGTTGTGAAAGGTTTGCGTAATGGACTGATGATTGAAGGAAACTTGATTAATTAAGGTAAATGCTTTAAGCTCACGTGTTAACTGACTGTAAATAGAAAACATCAGCTTGATATATCTAATAGGAAAGATGCTCACTACAACTTCAAAATAAATCAATTCTGGGTTGCATGTAGAAAACAGAAAATTTGAAAGCTACTTCAATATTCATATATTACACTAAGCCAAAACCTTGGAAGGATACCAAACAATAATGAGAATAATAACAATAAGTGACTTGTTCATAGCAGCTTCGTTATTCGGTGATTCCTTTACTTCGTTACAAACAGTTTCCTCCACATATCTCACATCTACACTGTACAAGCAACTCAAATGTCTTACCTAACTGGAGAGTCCACTCGACGTCTTTTTCGACGTTTGTCTCTTTCCAATCGTCTTTGTTTCTTAGCCTTTCGTCCCTAGTTCACATGTAGCATTAGACATAACACAAACACCACCCATCAATATACAAACAAAACCCCATTAACAGAGTACTATACTTATTGTTACAAAGAGAAAACAAGCAGACTATTAATAAACCACATTTCTAACAATTACCATTAGGAATCTGTTAACTATAAGAAGAGCTCAAGACTGATAATCTTAAAACATACCAGAGATATGTCTGTCTGTCTGTCATCGTGTTCCACTGTCGTTGTCACCACAAGGTTCTAATAGTTACTGTTATATGCATGATAATATCTGTTTGACAATGCTCTTGTCACAACTTTAGCATTAGAGTAAGTTGAATCAAAAGCAGAGTAAAACAGCATTTCTATTAGACAATATCCTAATGGATTTACAATGCAAACAAAGACAACACATACAAAGCAATTAAAATGAGTAAGTCAGTTAGCAAGAAGGCAGGCAACTTAGCATTACAAACACAAAGAAACAAAGAAAAGCAATAAAGCAACGCTGACATGTCGAATGTACATAAGTTGACATATGAACTCCTGTACAGAAAACATCCAGTAAAGTAAGTAAACTAACACTTAGATTTTTCCTGATTTCTTCGAATTCTTTGATTGCTTCCTCTGCATCATAATCTGCTCGATCATGTTTTAACATCCTGGAGAAGAGACAATAAATTTGTATAAGATAAAAATATTACAAAATGTCTAATTAATTAAATTAATTTCACATAGAAATTGCCAAATGATTTAACCTATTGACAACAGACAGAATGTTTAACAGACAACAATTATAACAACTGCACCTGAAGAATTCTCCACGTGCAATGCCGTACTGTTGTGCATATGCATTTAACTCTTCAATCTATTAATAGTAGACATCGCATATCGCACTCTCATATTTGACCAATTGAAGTTTGAACAGCCAAAATGGCATATCTCACTGACTTGAGACTTGGTCAACGAGTCCATTTTCACAACAAGATCTGGTAACGAGAACACAGTCAAGCTCTCACACAATACTGTTCATGTGCTAACAACCATGCCAATGTTAGTGACTCCTAAGATATGCTAACCAATTGAAACCATAAACACATGACCACCCATAATGTAAAACCAGTTTGAATAAGGAAATAGTAATAACTACTACAACATTCAGTTGATTGACTAAAACATTGAAGTATGCATGGAATTTTTCACCTAAACTAAAAACATTGTAAACAACACTGTTGCTGTAATTCAAATTCATCAAATATTACAACACAGACTATGGACAAATCTAGTGTCATTTGCTTTCATTAATTAAATGAAAATATTTAAACTAAGAGAAAGATATTACTGACGACTGACAAGACCAACAAATTTTTTACAATAAAACGTTGACTGTAGAGAGATAGAAACTTACCAAAGTCCTCGTCGCTTTCACTCTCAAGTTCTTCAGTCTCCTTTGGTAGAATTTGAACAGGTTGAGGAGTGTCACCGTATGAGTAGCCAATTGCAGCTTTCTTGTTGGCCAACCTAAAGACAGAAACTTCATACAATATGCACAGACAGACAGACAGACAGATAAATCAACAGCAATAAGACCAACAAACTGTAATGCCACCAATACATGAAAATTTGTGTCTATACTGTATACTTTTGTTTTTCTGCTTTGCTTGTTGCAGCCACCTGACTTTTGCCCAACGCTTCCTCCATTCTCATCTGCTCCAGACGCTGCTCTTCGGTGACTACAAAGCAACCATTTGAAAAAGACGTGCTACTTTCATAGAAACATCTCATCACTTTGCAGGAAGTCACTTTGAACCAAAGTCCTGTATCTTTCATAGTTAAACTTTTGCTCTTCTGGATCAATATCACCATCATCACTGCAATATAACAAATACTTTGTCATCGCATTGCAACTAGAACAATAAATCAATAATACAATCTGATACTGCAAATTATTTATATTGCAATCATTGAATGTTACATATTATAACATACAAACCTAATTTGGTCACATGTAAATGTACTAAACTGTCTGTCAAGTAGATGTCTGCAGCCTGGCTGCAAGTGACTGTGTGGTGCAGGTTAGAAAAAAATTACACAACAGTACAGTACGTCCATCAAACTGCTAGTTAATTGTTAATACAACAATCAATGGCAGACTACTAGAGAATAACAATAATCGCCAATCTACTAAAGCCAAGACTAGAAAACATTCAATATCAACAGAACTGGAAAAGAAATATGCAACTCAATTTACTGTCAGTGTTAGAGTATTACCAAATCTGTCTGTTTTAGAGTTGTCATCATTGCTGAAATGAAGTACAAACCATAGCTTACTTTTCTCGAGAAAGTGATGTTTCTGGTATGAAGTCTAACCACTGCCTTGCATCATATCTATGAAATACAATTACTATTAGACAAAATCATAAGAAAATCTGTAATGAAACTCGTGTGTGTGTGTGTGTGTGTGTGTGTGTGTGTGTGTGTGTGTGTGTGTGTGTAGTGTGTCCGTGGCTGCATGCACAAACTGTGAGCCATTCACTTGTCTATTAGAACTTCATGGTCACCTTGCCACGGAATCCTGAAGCACACAACAACCATAAACTCAGAAACAACGACTAAACTAGTAAAAAACATGCAGTGTTGCATGCATGGGAAATAGCTAAGCATGTTTCCAAGTTACTAAACAACCTTCTTAAGACAGAGCTAGATAGATGTAACCTAAAGAAAGTAATGCAAGCAATAACATGTGCTTTAGAAGTCCTACACACAATCATTACATTTGTTAAATGCAGTAAATCTAGAGCATTAGCTGAGGCCACCAAGCAAGAGAAGCCAGTTTTTCTACATTTACCATTGAAACTGCAATGTAAGGTGAGACTATCAGTAAATGCAGTAATTCAGTTGAAGTGAAGTTGTTACTGAAAGTGGAAAGACAGTTGATGTCTGCCGTATGACGGAAACAACTCAGGATGACACTCAAGCAAGAAATGACTTGTCTAAAGATATATATATATATATATATATATATATATATATATATATATATATATGGTAGAGGAATAACTAAGTACGATGATATTGACAGCAATACAACTGCCACAATTGTTTTAAGTTCAGATCAGGCAACCAAATTCTTGACGCTCAATATTTCGCTAGAAAGCCCAGATCGATCAACCAGAACAAAATAAAACGTAGCCACAAAATGTTCAAACATGTGCATTTCTCATTGTGTTACATGCAAGCCTATGAAGTAACAAAATGAACAAAGTACCCATCTGCTGCATGATGTTACTGCCAAGCCAGCAGTCATGTCCACCCCAGTCAATGACCGGGTACTCATTTATACTCCTGAGTCAAGACAAGAAATCGTGTTTAAGTTTCTGCTTGCAAGGTCCCGGATGTTTGATTCTCCAAATGCACTCTCTAACCAATTGAGCTACAGCACCGCACACACACACACACACACACACACACACACACACACACACACACACACACACACACACACACACACACACACACACACACAGACACAGACACACACACACACACACACACACACACACACACACAAGCGAGTAGAACACAGCTTCAGTTACTAGTTGATATTAACTAAAAACCCTTCCTACGGTCCTGACAGTGTGCTCCATCTTACATTTAGATCCTCATCCTACACATTACATTATTCATCTTACATATTCTTTGGGTTTTCAGCTGCACTGGCAATCATCGGATCGAGATGAATCGTGCATCTAGAGCCAATCATTCTGATCATCTGAATAGGGTCCTGGTGCTAACAACACATAATAAAGTAGGAGTAAGTGCGTTTCTTTATTAATTGTCAAGAAAATCATGTAAAATGTAGAGAAAGTGAGTGAGTACATGTACATGCGTATGAAGCTTACCATTCTCTCATAGAACAATTTTCTTCTTTCAGCACGCTTCTGGAAGTCAATCATCATGCCTCGAATGGCTTTCTCTTGTTTGCGGGCCTCTTGCCACATGACCGAACGGCGAATAGATAACAACACTAAACGTTTGTAACTTCCCGAATGCGAGTGTCACGTGAGTAGTTTCAGTCTCGCATAGCCAGACCTTTCCCGCTTTGGCGCAAGCGCGGGGCTAGAAATTATATAGTCACGGCTGTTTGCACTTATTTTTTTGCGTGGGTGTAACCATAATTCAGGATGGTGTATAGGCAAACCCTGACTGTTTCCAAATTATGAATAAAATGGGATTGTAAGGCCATAATCACATTGCAGTTATAATTAACATTAATATTAATTCATTCATTCCAAACATATATAATCAGAGCTCTACGGGTTTTCCCGTGATGTCTTGTCAGATATCCCAAGTCTGTGACCTGTGTACAATTAGCCAGCGAAGTGTGGTTTATGTACACTAGCTATAACGACTACTCTCTAGACCCACAGACCGGAAATCCGGGCCTCGGGTAGCCAAAGCCTAGCTACAGGCTACATGGGGAATATAACGCAAAACCAAACTAACCCAACACGTCAGAGCTGCCAACTCTCCAGCATTGAGCGGGAGACTCCCGCATTTGGGACCCTTCTCCCGCCTACCCACATTTGGCATCAAATCTCCCGCATTCTGACCATTGGTGGGTGTGACCAAAATGATGGGCGTGCCTGATCTGTGTAACTGTACACCTTACAGTTTTAGTACATGCATGTGTACATACATAATACATACTTGATATCCCAATATCAATTTCTATGTGCCAGCCCCTCCCTTCATCAAGTGGAAAAGGGGGAGGGGCTGGCTACCTGATTACCATATGTATTGCTGGAAAGCGATCCAAGAATGCCACGAAAATAGAATCCAGAACATTCCAACTAGCCACGAGAATGTGCGTGCACTTTGTTCTTAGATTTTTATAACAGGCAGTAGTACGTACAGTACAAGTTCTGTGTTTAATTAATTAACTATTATGTTTAGTAATTGATGTTGATACTGTGTGTCGCTAATTATGCACATTAATCAATCGTTTATACATTTGTTGCACTATAATTAAATTAATTAATAGCTTCTACTCCAACCAGGAATGCAAATACTTAAATTTAGATGATTAGATATTATTTATATATTAACACTTATTACGATATAATTTTTTTATATATTAATGCTATTGTAGGCGTGTCCCAAAAATTTAAACTTCCGCATTCTCCCGCATTTTTTCTTGCAAACTCACGCATTTTGACACTGCTAGGTTGGCAGGTCTGACATATGGATTGTGTTATGCATGGGTTTCTGTGGATCGAGTTCATAAAACCCATAGAAAACACAACATGCAACGTTCCAAACACAACATGGGTTTCGTCAATGCTGGCTATTCAAATTATTTCGTATGAGAATTACACAGATGAGGTGCGAGCAACAGCTCATAAAGTAAGATGAAACATCAAACGTTAATAAAGGATTTTAAACAGTTTGTGTGGTGGCCATGGGATGTTGTAGTTGATAGGCGAAGAGCTGTTGCTGTGGAGAGCGAGATGTGAAGAGGGAATTACGTATAATGAAATTGCTTCCTTGTTTATGTGGTGAGTATACT
>NC_085086.1:11779416-11781055 GCF_963422355.1 Corticium candelabrum | reverse complement strand
CTGTCTGTTTGTCTGTCTGTCTTTCTTTCTATCTGTCTGTTTGTCTGTCTGTCTGTCTCTCTGTTTGTCTCTGTCTGTTTTGTCTGTCTGCCTGTTCGTCTGTCTGTTTATCTGTCTGTTTGTCTGTCTGTCTGTATATATGTCTGTCTGTATGTATGTCTGTCATATATATCCTCTAATAAAATATATATACCAGTTTGTGTAGATTTAGGTAAACTAATCTGTGTCTAATTGATTGGTCTAGTCTGGTCATACAGCTGTTGCTAATCTTTTCAAGCAAGGAACTTACTACTCCTCGGTGCTGGTATGTCTCATCATTTATCAAATATCTTTAATTGTGTGTGTGTGTGTGTGTGTGTGTGTGTGTGTGTGTGTGTGTGTGTGTGTGTGTGTGTGTGTGTGTGTGTGTTTGCATGAAATCAACTCCCATCATCTATTGAGATACCTTGACATTGTAGCAAAATAAAATTATGTTTGTCTACTTGTCTGTCTGCTGGCCCGTCAGTCTGTCAGTCTGCTTGTTTACTGTTCTTGCATGTACACACATCAGCATTGTCTGCATGTTAACATGTTGTATGGTTTCAATCATGTGTAGCAACAATCATTGCATTTGTTGTCATCTACTTTCTTATGGCTGGCCTAACAGCCGGTACAAGCATCGCATCCGGACTTGTCATTCCAACTCTTACAATTGGTGAGCATTGCCATGCAGCTCTTCTGCATCCTTCAACATATTAGGTTACTATAACAAATGTAAGGCAATTTATGTATAATATATTAGTTATAATAAATTATTTATAATAAATAATGTATTTTAATTTATGTATAATATATTATTTATAATAAATAATTTATAATAAATAATATATTTTAATTTATGTATAATATATTAGTTATAATAAATTATTTACAATAAATAATATATTTTAATTTATGTATAATATATTAGTTATAATAATTATTTATAATAAATAATATATTTTAATTTATGTATAATATATTAGTTATAATAAATAATTTATAATAAATAATATATTTTAATTTATGTATAATATATTAGTTATAATAAATAATTTATAATAAATAATATATTTTAATTTATGTATAATATATTAGTTATAATAAATTATTTATAATAAATAATTTATTTTAATTTATGTATTACATATATTATTTATTAACAATTCTTGTACATTTGCTGTATTACTTGATTATCTGAAATCTACTAAAGTCATACTAATGATCACGTGTTCAACATTATTATTCATCAATGTTTCTTCTTGTTGTCATACATTTTGTTGTGTATCCAGGAGGTTGTATTGGACGTGTGTATTCTATTGCTATCAATGGTTAGTGATTGTTTTGTGTGATATTGATGATTAGTTGTTTAGTGATATTTTTATGTGAATTAGAATGGATTAAACATCCTACTGGTCAACATGTTGCTGATCATGGAACTCAACCCTCCCACCGGCTCAAGATACGCTTCGTTCAACAGACTGTTTGCTAATTGACATCCTTCCTCCCTCATTGTGACAAACAACCACGACAACAACCACTCAATTAACTCACAACCTTCACATGCAACAAACAAAATTTTATGCAAGTAAACATAGATGAGGATAAGACACACAACACA
>NC_085086.1:11769416-11774416 GCF_963422355.1 Corticium candelabrum | reverse complement strand
ATCAACAAAGGAGCAAAGAAGTGACTCCAGTCCGTCATTCCAGCAGAAGCAAAGCACCAGACAGTCTGAATTTTTAGTAGATTAGACTATTGTGTTGTACTGCATACCTCTTAATTGTTAATATCAGTCACATAGTCGGTAGGGAGTTGATGTATTACATACATCCGGGAACTTGTATTGTGTTACATTTCAGTCATTGACCGGCATTTATGACTAGCCAGTCATTCTTAAAATAGATCGTCTTGAGTTAACAGCAAGCCAGGCTGACCGCATGCTAAGGACACAGTTACTTATGACAACACACACCAGAGTGAAATACAGAAAATTTTTTAGGTCAGACATCGTGCTCTAGCAATAGAGGTTGTCAGTTGACCTGACATTTCAAATTTTAGGCATTAATTCTTATTTGATTTCACAATCCTTTCTTGTAATTATCAACATCAACACTTCGTTCAATTTCTATATTTGTTGCATCATATTCACGACTATATTTATTTGCTAACAAAATGTAAACTGTTACAGTATTCATTGATGCACTCACGCATCTGGAGATCATCAACTCTAATTAGATTTTGCCTGCTGCTTCAGTCAGTTGTCTAGACGTTTGGGTCGCTCATTGATTCTCTACTATCCATGCAGTAACTATTGCCTTGACCAAGCACGTACGTCTGTCCGATCAAAGCAAAATTGTGGTCGGTCATGAACACCAGTTGGTTGGTCAATGACTGATGGCCGACAATTATATTCCACTCTGCACACACACACACACACACACACACACACACACACACACACACACACACACACACACACACACACACCAGTGTGGAAGTAGCGTGAAACATCGAACAACGTCCCACCAAATGTGTTGCTTGTCCAACCAAATACTACACTAGTGTTGAACGTGTCCGAACAAAACGTCCACTTATAGGCATAAATGATAGTAAAGTTTGTCTCTCATCACGTGATGGCCTTTCCAATATGGTGTTAATAATTTTATGAACATAGGTGCCTCCTAAGTATGATTTATCCAAAGAAAACCTCAGCTGAAGCAAACTGTAGCTGTCCAGTAAGTCACCAATAGTTTGCTCTCACTTTGGGTCTGGAAGTTTATAATGCACTAGCTGTGTTTGTTTATAGAATCTACTTAGTAGGTGCTGATATTCCAAATAGCTTCATTTGCAACACAACACTACGAGAAACACAGTACAGTAGGTATAGCTACTGCTACGAAATAACAAGCCAACTATCTAACAAAAGTGATTTTCCCTTCTCAGCATGATATAGGCTGTGTCTTCACTTGTTGCCCTTTAAACATGTTTAACATTAAACATGTTTAAACTCTAAACATGTTTAGTGGACAGCGTCTCCACTTGTCCATTTATTCCGGGCTATTAAAAGAATTATCCGGGACTTTGTTGTACCGCACGAACTCGTTTCTTGTGCACCAGACAGTCGGAGATCGTCTTCTTGTCGTCTGAAGAACAATCACAGACACAAGTCTCTGTCTTGGCCAAAATGGCTCTCTCCTGACACTCTGCATCAGTCTAAGCACTCTCTGACATTGCCTAGTTTTGTCTTCTTCCAATAGTCTCCAAAGAAAGAGAAAGAACAGCGTGAAAGAACTAACATCCACCGTTTTGGAACGCGCGTTTATATCACGTGACTGTTAAACCTAAACCACTTTCGTTAAACTACCTCTGACACATGTTTAGCAAAAGCTGTTTAGGTTTAGAGTTAAACAGGTTTAACGCCAGTGGAGACGCATTATTCCTAAACATGTTTAGACTTAAACAGGTTGTAAACATGTTTAAGCTCTAGTGGAGACGCGCCCATAGATGCATTACTTTGGTAAATACTTTCATGTAGCAAAAACTATGGACTGCAATTACAGTATTGAGATAATTGGTGGCATCCCTTGTTAGCACATAACCATACCATATAGTTATGATTGTCATATGATAACATTTTATAAAAATTATATCTAAAACGGCTGTAGTGGGGGCGGGACTTATTGATACATGTCACACCATACACAAATGAATGTACTACAGAGCCAAAATAATTCCCTATTTTCCATACTACACACACACACACACACACACACACACACACACACACACACACACACACACACACACACACACACACACACACACACACATACACACCTAAATCCAAAATCCTAAATGTCAGGAGCTGCTTCTGAGAGGTCACATCCCCAGCTGTTAAACTCGGCCCTGTGAGCTACTCAGAGAACTCTGGGCCCGCGTTAGCAAACTCCTGGAGCCAGGCCAGGCACTCACAGGAGCACCGACTTGTAAAGCCAACTGTGGTGTGAGCACCTGAAGTCTCACCAGGACCCCAGTCAATGACCAGGTACTCATTTATACTCCTGAGTCAAGAAAAGCAATTGCGTGTAAGTTTCTTGCTTTAGGAAATTATGCCATAGCTCGCCATCACTGTGACTAGAACTTGTGACCCTTCAAGGTCCTGAATGTAAACACTCCATAAGATGACTCTCTAACCAACTGAGCTATCACACCACACAGACACAGACAGACAGACAGACAGACAGACAAACAGACAGACAAACAGACACACACACCCCATAAATTTCTACCACAAACAACACCTTAGATCCTTGATAATAAAGCAAACCACTTGCACCCTTGAGCAATACAAACTTTCTGGCTTTCCAGTCGTGTCTCCGATGTCCCTAATGCAACAACAAAACCATTCAACATCCAATTCTTTAGCAACATGCAAACATAGCCACTCTCTCATCCAACCTTGTTATTTCCACAATTTTCCACCTGACTGACCCATCTGCACGCATCACACACACATAATTAATTAATCAATAAGTAAATAAAAATATTTTGTTTACTGACTGTTGAAGTTCCCCAATGTGTCTGCCACATTCAGAACCCGAGTCTGTCTCTGAACTGGTCAATTCTGCATTTCTTGACAATGTACTGAAACACTGTTCTACTGGTTTGGATGGTGTGAGAGCAGACTGGAAGAACACAATGAGACAAATAGAAACAAGTATGAAGTAGTAGACATACATGGCAATGTCATGCAGTGTGTACTGTGTCCACAGTAATCGCCACTCAAATTTCTGTGATTGTGTGTGTGTGTGTGTGTGTGTGTGTGTGTGTGTGTGTGTGTGTGTGTGTGTGTGTGTGTGTGTCGGTGTGTGTGTTTGTGCATGAGTGTGTGCCAAACATTCAGATCAAATCAACTAAACACAACTTACAATTCTATACAAAGCTCTTACACCATCCACAAATGCTAACTTCTTCGAATGTGAATGCTTCTGGAACAACTCTTTACTCAACCCTCCCACTGGCTAAAGACACGCTTTGTTCAACAGACTGTTTGCTAATTGACATCCTTCCTCCCTCATTGTGACAAACGACCACAACAACAACCACTTAATTAACTCACAACCTTCACATGCAACAAACAAAATTTTTATGCAAGAAAACTTAGATGAGGATAAGACACATAACACACCAGCAAAACAGTCTTTGTATGTTTTCAGTCCATTCTTGTGCTCGCCGAGTGAAACGCCGGCATCAGGGTCTTGCATGGCGGCTATCAGTTCACTAAACATCATCGACTTAGTTTAGTCATGAAAGTAAATACAATGAGTGACAAGTACAGCAAAGTAAGCAAATTGATCAAACAGAGAAATGAATAAACTGACAGACAGACAGACAGACAGACAGACAGACACACAGACAAACAGATGGATACGTGTACAAACATCTGAGGGACTGACAAATGGACAGACAGAAGGATAAGCAAACAAATAGATAGGCAAACAGACAGACAAATAGACAGACAGACAAACGAATAAACAAACAAAAAGACAGACAAACAAACGATCAGACAGATAAATAAACAGACTGACAGACAGACAGATGAAAAAATGCACGGACATCTGGGAGACGAACAAATGGACAAACAGAAAAATAGACAGACAAATAGATAGGCAAACAGACAGACAGACAAACAAACAGGCAAGTAGATAAACAGACAGACAGACAAACAAACAGACGAACTGACATACAGAGAAACTGACAGACATACATACAGAAAGACAGACAATCAAACTAAAGACAGATAATACACTCCACGCCATATATAATCACTCACCTATTACGAGCATCAAGCAATGGCCTGAGAGTTGAACGAATGTCACATTCAGCAACCATTGGATTCGCAATCTGAAACAAAATACCAAAACACATCATCACAAACAGAACCAAGACAACACACAGACATAAACACAAAACCGTTTTGTCTTGCTCCAGCTGTCGTATCGTATCACCGATCACCTCAGCCCAACTATCTCCAGTCTCAGTGTCTGGAGCTTGCAGTAAGAACTCGGTGCTGTTGACAGCCGTCAGTCGAATGACATTCTATCAAGAAACAACAAACCTACACGTGTATCATGGCTCACTATACAGTAAACCTAAAGTGAAACGCAGCAATGAACACACATAAACGTATGGAGAAAATCAGAGAAGACTGTGAATAGGACAAACAAACACACACACAGACACACACACCACACACACACGTGCACACACACACACACACACACACACACACACACACACACAGAAAGGCAAGACATTACACAGGAAACTAGAAAGCAATCTGGAAGACAAGCACAAAAACAAGCAGCAAGTGAATAAATGAGAATACAGACCAGCAAACACAAAAACTAAGACAAACAGACAACCAGACTGATAAATAAACAAACAACAACACAAATCACAAACATCATGCACAATCACTAACAAACAGCTATTGCCACGCCCATTTCTCTAGTCCACACGCCAACGTCACACGTACCAGATCCATAAGGAAATGAGCACTACAACACAAAACATTAACTCATTAAACTCATCAAGCAACCAACCAACATCTACTCCACAAATTAGACAAACAAAATCTCTACTTCCTATCACCAAGCAGCACTC
>NC_085086.1:11706916-11764416 GCF_963422355.1 Corticium candelabrum | reverse complement strand
CAACAATAAATCCTTGACCCACTTCACTCACTATCTTGCAGAACGTGTCGAATAGTGTAGGATCTTGTCTAGGAAGGATATCTCTCAATAGACGCTTCATTCTCTTTCTCTTTAGAAAACATTCATTCGTCAACTCGTCGTATTCGTCTCCGCTCATCATTCCCACTTCCACAAGACGACGGAGCAGCGCAGCATCCAGTCGCAGACGATCGGCGACGTAGCTGAAGTGTCTAGAGAGCGAGAGCCACGGATTAGCTCTCACAGAACGACGCAGTCCCTTATGTCTACACCGTGAGACTTCAATAAACCAACCAATCACCACCTTCGCATGTGATCATCACGCCTCAATTATGCATAGTCCCCAAGTTATATAGACACAAATATATAGACAACAGCCCCAAGGGTAGGCGTGGGGAAGCAGCAGGGAAAACGGAAAAGACTGATTGCAATCAAACGTTTCTATATAATTTCCATCCTGAAATTCGGATTCATTGCAATGCTCGTCACAACAGCAACAAACACCACCATACAGTGGACAAACTTAAATCCGTAAAACAGTCAGTCATGCAACCCAACTACTAAACCTTGTGACATGCTCCTGCTCTACAGACGCACTGTCAAACACTTTAACTGCTCAACACATTCTAGTGTTGAAAACTTCACGTACACTGCTAATAGACGACAATACAAGAATAATAAAAACATGAACCTACAACAGTTCATTCCTCCTATCCAATCACGATCAACTTGAAATGTATGATATCCCACAAAAATCCTACAAATGAAATCATGTGTGCAGATTGCCTTTGTCACCCACAAACGTAAACTGCTCAAATGGCTCTCCTTCCCCACCATGCAGAGCACCTACAGAGAACACAATTTGATAGTTAGACTTACTACAGCTCAAAGACTTTTTAACACAATTATTACTAATATGGTAAACACATTATCATGTATGTACTTAGGTAGGTAGGTATGTATGTATCTAAATATCTATGTATGTAGATTGTATGTATCAGTATGTATGCATGTATAATGTCTGTAGCTCTGTGTGGATGCATGTACCTATCACGTCTGTGCCTCAATTGGTTGGACAGAATGAAAACTTTCCAACTGTACAACGTGTGCAAGATATGCAAGTGAGCAGAGGAAAGAGCCACTCTGTAGTACTCCAATGCCAGGAAGACCTTGGGAAAATTGGGTGCGGATCTATTTGAAGTAGAAAAGATGCATTTTCTAGTGGTTGCTGACTATTATTCGAGGTATCCGGAAGTTAAACAGCTCACAGGAACAAAATCAACGGATATTGTACTAGCACTGAAGGGTATTTTCTCACGATTTGGGATTCCCAATGTACTGGTCACAGATAATGGACCACAGTTTGTGAGTGAGGACTCTAAGAACTTCAGCAGGACTTATCAGTTTATGCATGTAACGTCATCTCCTAGACATCCACAAGGAAATGGACTAGCCGAAAAGACTGTGGGGACTGTCAAAGCCCTGATTAAGAAGGCTTGGCACGCAGGGAAAGATCCACACTTGGGATTGTTAGCATATAGAGCTACAGAACATGAAGCCACTGGAGTGTCTCCTGGTCAATTGTTAATGGGGAGGAAGTTGCGGACAACCATGCCAACTATTGCTAGTCAATTGATTCCACAGTTGGTGAATATGTCTTCAGTGAGAGAGAAAGACAGGGGTAGGAAAGCAAAGCAGGCAGCAGAATATAACAGAAGACACGGAGTGCGATCCTTACCAGACTTGGAACCAGGAACTCGGGTGTTGGTTCATGACCAAATAGGTGGAGAGTGGAATGTACCTGCGACAGTGGATAGAGAGATACAGCCAAGATCATACCGTGTAGTGACTGAATCAGGGGGTACTCTAAGACGCAATCGTCATGATCTTCGACTAAACCCTGAAATGGTGGAAGGGCAGAGAGATCATCAAGAGACTAATAGTAACCATCAACAGGCAGTGGAAGGGCAGAGAGATCATCAAGAGACTAATAGTAGCCATCAACAGGCACTGGAAGAAGCTGCACAGCAAACCCCAGTCAGGTCTGAAGAACATATAGAAACCCGAACACGATATGGACGATTAGTGAAAACCCCACAGTGGAGGAAGGACTATGTTTGAAACAAGGGGAGATGTAATATACGGGGTTTGGTAATGGGTTTTGACTGGGATATCCGGGGGTTAGACTTATACCGCTGCAGGAAGGCAGACGTCGTGTTGTATTTCTAGTTGTTACGCTTGTTTACGTGTTGTGTTCTATAGCTATACTTCAAGTATATTACACCTTGTCTGTTTCTTTGCATTAGTAGACATATTGTGATAGTCACGTGGCTAGATATTGTCATGTGACAATTAGTACGTAATCTAATTGTAGTCATCAGAGCGCAGCTCACACACGCGCTCCGTCATATTGTGAACAGCGATCCGCTGCGCCGCGCGCGGATCGGATGCATATTGTGAACGTGCATACGTCTATTGTGAACCAGCCTTACATTAGGAAAGTATGACTATCCAGCTACTAGAGGAAGTAGCCAATTAGCAAGGTCACTAAACGGTCCGCCGCTGTGACATCAACTCACAGTCCTCATTGTTTCGCGTGCAGTCGGTTGGTATTCCTGACTCTTCTTCCCGTTCTGTTTCGTCTTGACAGCCTTCAAGTTTCTTTACGTGTACATAACCTCATTCTATTGTAATATGACTTACAATGGCCAGTTTTGGGATATCACGTAACATCTGCGTGTGGTAAACAATTACAGCTGCATCATTACTGACTTTCGGGAGGAAAGTCAGCGCGAACAGAGAGTAGCCTCTGTAAATCTCTAGGATACTGTACATACTATAAAATTGAAAAGCGACAGAAGATTGAAGTTCACAGCAGACAAGTTAGGACATAGTTGGAGAACGCCGTGCATATCATTACTAGAGCACGTGACTCAGGAATCCTTTTTACAAGACCGGTTGGGGTATACTACGTAGCTACTAGTAACTCGTGTGTATCTCTTCTGACAAACCCATATACGAGAAACACTAATCTTACAACGAACTTTTTGATGTAGAGATGAAACACGTCGATTACAGTTGGCCGCACCTGTGGCTTAGTAATTATAATTCAATTATCAAATGAAGAGCGGCGATCACTGGGTAATAGACATCGGAAACATGCGGCAAAACGAATAGACGCTCATTGTGCAGCTAGCTGTAGTGGAAAATGATAAATCAAACCTTGAGAGCAAGACATTAGAGCTCCTTTACGGCCTGTCTACAGTTGCGTTTCTAAAGTTTGACATCTTGTCCGAACGTTCTTCTTCGTGATCGGACAAACAACAAAAGTGTTCGGAAATGTCCGATGTCCGACCGCTATTTCGAGCACTGCCCGATTAGGTAATTCTACTCTGTAGAAAAGTTTGCGATTGCACTCGATTGCCTTTGTGCATTTACATAATAATCTGAACCGTTCTGCTTTGAAATTCACTATACATGACTGACATTGAAAAGCATTCTAGACGTAGGTCTGCCATCGCAGACACTTTGAGAAACGAACTGGTTGTACTGACAGTTAACAAGGACCGACTGCTGTACTTTTGCAAAAAGTATGAGCAAACAACAACCTTCCAGAAAAGAAAAATCGACTGTCTCGCATTAGGTGCATCCGGGCTTTGGAAGGCGTTTCCGTGTTCTCGATGAAGAATGTCCTGTTTCTCGCCAGCGACAGCAGGTGATGAGGAGATAAAATATGTACCACAGCACTGGTTATAGAGGTGCTACCTAACGTACAGCCTAGTACCGCTAGACTCTTTTTTGCTGACAAAGATTGCAAAGAATTCCTACGCCTCCGCAGTCTCACATTAGGGAGACCTCCCCTATCTAGCTGTTCCAACCTCTCTCATTGTGTTGCCACGCAAGCACAGAGCACAGCAACGCCAATGTTTTTCCGCTGCCTGTTGGACTTTCTAAGAGGCAATTCTTCTGTTCTCTTAGGCCCTTGATTATCTGAACAAAAAAAATTCATTTTTACGTCATCAGAAATTTAGTTGGTCTAGCTAGATAACTAACACCTTAGCCATCATCGATAGCTGCGATGGGTACGGCTTGGTATACGGAAATATCACTTTTATCCCGCTTACAAAAACTTCGCTGGCCATGTTTACAAGAAGTTTGACCCGGATAATCTATGTTTATTTCAACTTGACCGCGAAAGAGACTGTGACTCGTCGTGATGCACCGTCACATGGTGGACACACGCTAGCCATCCTTGCCAAAGCAGATTCGGGATCAATGGCACAATACGCACCCCCAGCTAAATGGGGTGCGCATTCTTCTAGCCTCTAGGATACAACGCGCACCCAACTATTTACATACCAGCAAAAACAAGTGATATACAATATATCCTGCACACGCCTACTTTATGAAACATTACACTCTTGTCCACGCGCAGAGTCTAGAGTACGAGAATGGTGCGTGACCATTTCGTCCATTCCATTTTCAATTCACGGCAACAATTGAATATTGAATTAGAAATTGAAAATTGCCTACAACTTGCTTGTAATTTCAATATTTAATTCTATTAAAAATTAAAAATTGATTGATGGACGGACTATAATCATTTGCGGATTAAAATGAATATTGAAAACACATTTAATTTTTAACCAATTCCTTTTTCGATGCAATTGAATATTGAAATTGCAAGCACGTTAGTTCAATTTTCAATATTAAATTCAATATTTAATTTAATTTAAAAATTAAATATTAAATTTTGAATTTGCGTGGCCAATTCGTCCATTCCATTTTTAATTTTTGAGACAAATTGAAAATTGAATGTCAAATTAAAAATTGACTGGCGTTGCTTGCTCTTACAATATTCCATTACATTGAAAATAGAACTTGATTGAAGACCAATTGTCATTTCAATATTCGTTTACTTTGCAAATAGATTCAATCTTTCCATCCGTCCAATTTTCGTAAACTATGAATATTAGAATAGAGCCTCCGATGCAATTTTCTTTCTCCGTACTAAATGTAAATAGAAAGTTACCCGCAGCTGCTAGCGCGAGCGATATCTCATAAATGGCATAATGACACCGCGCGGGCGGTCGCCGGTGACTTCAATATTCAATTCTATTGAAAGACGAAAGTTGCGTCTAGCTTAGCCACGCCCAGCCACGCCTCTGGCACGCATGCAATGTAATGCAATTAAGAGATGCATGGGAAAGCCTCGACAGGCACGCGACCGACCTCTCACAACAAGTCGGTAAGCACTTGCACCTGGCTCTCGTCAACCGTCACGCTCAATCGTGAGACATTCCTTGCGGCGATGAGCGAGGGAAGCCCGTTGCATGGAGGCACGCGTCTAGGGCATCTATAATCAACAAGATCAACGTCTAGCCTACATTGGAAAGTTTCCAGGACTTTGGGGACTTAGCGAACGATCTGTTCGACGTTTCTGTACAGACAGAGCCCTAGGTCGACGTTGTTCTCTGACTAAAGAGGAACAAGAACGCTGCGTGTCTGACGCCGTGAGCGAGGTGAGCACTAGCTATATATCTCTAGGTAGCTGGCTGCATGCTCATTAGAGTTAGATTAGGTCATGATTTGCTCATGATCACTTTAGCTGTGTCATGGCTTATAATTCCTGTATGTATATTTATATTGACTTTGACAGGTCGGACCATCTTGCATCTTCAGATTGTCAAAAAGTAAGAAGGCAACGGCCACACAATGTAAGTCAAAGTCTAAGATTTCTTGTAGTTGCAGGCAGTCACCAGTAAATTTTTGATTTTTTGCTTTGACTTTTACAAAATAATATCACTATACATATTTTAACTGCTAATACGGTCTTGTTTCAACAGCATTCTACGTCAAAATTGTAACATGGTGGCACCTAAATATTATATACTCATGATCAGTTATAACTCTTGATCACAGACTGTCATCGCTCTAGTTTGTCTTCTTTAGTCTTTTTAACTTTTCTTTGTAATGAAAGCTTGCATATGTCCATTTAATATATATATATATATATATATATATATATATATATATATATATATATATATATATATATATATATATTAATCTCATTGCATATTCTTTGGGAACAACTGTCTATTATTTATATCAATATGTTCATTATGTTAGAAACTGCAGAGAAGATCTTCAGCTTTAGAGATGTCCACAACTTTGAACGACGAACAAAAGAAGACGTACGCTAGTGCCACGAAACTGGAATTGATGTCGTCAGAAGTCTCTGAAAATAGCAGTGATAACGAGCCACCCTCTGAGGGAGCCTCCACTGCTGGACGTTCACAACTCCTGATTCCTCCTCTTCCGTGGAGAGCCATTGAAGCAACAAGGTGTTTGAGTTTTTGGACAGAAAGTACGCCAGAAGGCAGACTCAGAGAGGAACGGTACCAAGAGTAAACGGATCGAGCTCCATCTACCAGAACACGTCCGGGAATGACATTGTACCAGAGTGGGCTCTAGAAGACTTCTGCTAATTACAATACGTTTGATTTTAATACATGTCAAAGAACATGGATATATAGAGCTAGATCATTCAAATTTGCTGTTAACGTTGTTGTCCATCGCCAAAGTTTGTTGAACTAGAGAAATAAATCACATGACAATTAATGTCAATCACCTGGTTTGTGTGTCTTAGGACTACCTATAGCTCATATTTGTAAAAATCTGTATCTGGTATTTAGGACTCCAAATGTGTGCCTAAATATAATCCTAAAACCCGTATTCGATCTATATAGGCCGTCCTAAATGTGTTCTATACACCATATTAGGATCGGTCTAAATATGTCTAAATATGATTAAAGGTGGTATTCAGTAAAACATTTAGAATAGGTTTAGACCATGCTATATTTAAGCTTTCATGCAGTGCATGCATGATCGAGTGTCCGTCTTAATTCTCTGGATCGTCGTACGTTGGTAGCGTCTTCACACTTCATACCTATGGGGCGTGACGGTCGCATGACAATTGACATCTACGTATGAACAAGTCTACAAAGATTTGTTGTGTCCAAATTACAGACCAATTAACAGTCCTGTAAAGGCTTTCTCATAACACCAAGTGTTTACCTGCCAATTTTCAACACTTGCTGTGTCCACTGTGGACCCGGGCCCGCTACACACGGGGAAGTCCCTAGGTAGTCTTAAGACACACAAACCAGGTGATTGACATTAATTGTCATGTGATTTATTTCTCTAGTTCAACAAACTTTGGCAATGGACAACAATGTTAACAGCAAATTTGAATGATCTAGCTCTAGATATCCATGTTCTTTGACATGTATTAAAATCAAACGTATTGTAATTAGCAGAAGTCTTCAGAGCCCACTCTGGTACAATGTCATTCCCGGACGTGTTCTGGTAGATGGAGCTCGATCCGTTTACTCTTGGTACCGTTCCTCTCTGAGTCTGCCTTCTGGCGTACTTTCTGTCCAAAAACTCAGACACCTTTGTTGCTTCAATGGCTCTCCACGGAAGAGGTGGGATCAGGAGTTGTGAACGTCCAGCAGTGGAGGCTCCCTCAGAGGGTGGCTCGTTATCACTGCTATTTTCAGAGACTTCTGACGACATCAATTCCAGTTTCGTGGCACTAGCGTACGTCTTCTTTTGTTCGTCGTTCAAAGTTGTGGACATCTCTAAAGCTGAAGATCTTCTCTGCAGTTCCTAACATAATGAACATATTGATATAAATGTAACAGGTTGCCCACAGCACGTCTCTCGAATGGGTCCTGCTACTTGACGGGATGGCCGTAACACACACCAAGAGTCTATTGTCTCGGACTAACGTTTACATAATCGCGCAACGTGTCTACAATACTCTAGCTCCTCCCAACATTCTTACGTTACTAACACGCCCAACTATTACACTCTTCCCCCCTTACTTCCTTGACTACAGTACTTCAAGAACATGAACACAAACAAAATCAATCACCAAAGACTGTCAAGTCAAATCAAAGTCCGCCAATCGTCTGGGTAACATTACTTGTCTCCTTGGGCGTCCTTCTGCAAGCTGTTGAAGTGGCTGTACTGGTGGTTGTACAGGAATTTGGTAAACTTCTTCAGCATACACTTGTTCTTCTTCCATTGATACTCTTCTGTCCTTCTTAGGTGTGGATCTTGTGATCTTGTTCCGAGTTTTCACATTCCTGTCGTTGAACGGCTGCACAGGCTCTTCTAACGTCAGATCTTGATCTTCAGAATGTCTATTCTTGGCTACCTCTCCTTGATAAAATCCTTGTCTATAATAGGGTTTTAAACGGTTCACATGCACTCGTTTTTGACCTCTCCTTCCTTTCCCCACTAGCTGTATGATAACATTCGGTGCATGGTCAATCACCTTCACGATTTCATATGGACCTCGAAATTTTGCACTTAATTTGGGAGACAGTCCTCTTTTTACCGCCTGGTGATGCAGTAAGACCCACTGCTTTTCTTTGAAACCATGACTTTTTGTTGCGTGGTGACGATTGTAGCCTGTCTGCTGTTGAGCTTGAGATGCTGTGATCTCCTGGTCAACAATTTCTTTAGTCTGTGCCTTTGTTTCAGCTACCTTCTTTGCGTAATTAGTTGCTAATTCTATCTCTGGCAAAGAGGAAATACTGGCTTCCACCGGTAATCAAACTTGCCGACCAAAGCACAACTCAAAAGGAGTGATACCAGTCGACATGTGCTTTGAAGTGTTATAGGCGAATACTACTAGGGAAATCCAATCATCCCAGTCAGTCTGGTCGGGCCCTACATACTTCGACAAAGCATTAATCAATGTTCGATTGAGCCTTTCCACCAACCCATCTCCTTGTGGATGGTAGGGTGTTGTCCTTGTTCTTGCTATGCCTAGGAGGTTACATACCTCCTTGATGACCGTACTTTCAAAATTTCTTCCTTGATCGCTATGGATAGTCAGCGGCATTCCAAATCTCAATATTACCGTATTGACTAACGCTCGTGCAGTTGTTGACGCCTTCTGGTCAGGGAGAGGAATCGCCTCTGCCCATTTTGTGAAATAATCGCTGACTACAAGGAGATACCGATTTCCTCCCGACGACAAGGGAAGTGGGCCGACAAAGTCCATTCCCCACATCTCAAATGGTTGGCCAATAGGGATGGATTGCATTGGCGCAGACACTCTTGCTTGTGCTCTATTCTTTGCCTGACAAGCATGGCAACTCTTTACCCACTCAGTTGCTTGTAGAGTGTACCCTGGCCACCAAAACCTTGTAGTAATTTTCTCCAAAGTCTTTTCAAGCCCGAAATGTCCGCTTTTGTCATGGCAGTGTTCTAAGACCTCAGCAACCAAAGCATTTGGTAACACCAACCGCTTTTGACTTTGATGACATTCCTGCCTTGCCCCTACTCGGTAGAGTACTCCATCTTCCATTTGTAGTTGAGGCCAAATCTTCTTTAATGCCAACCAGCGTCGATTCTTTGCCCATTGTGTTGGCACCTGCCTCCTCCTAGGAAAATCCTTCATCACTAGTGAGAGTAATGGATCGGCTTCTTGCAATTGTCGTAACTCATGGGCAGATCTGGTTATTCCAACACTAGAAACTGGCTTACTTTGTCTTCTGAGGTCATCTTGAAAACTAGGTGGGAACATGCTTTCTGGACACTCAAACTCTCCCTGCTTCTCTGTACTCTGAACTGGATGATCTCGAGACAAAGCATCTGCATTAACATTCTCACGACCAGGTCGGTGTTGAATTTGCCAGTTGTATTCCTCTAACTGCATTATCCATCTAGCAATGCGCCCCTTAGGCTCTTTGAAAGACTTCAACCAAGACAACGGTTTGTGATCAGTTGTTAACACAAACTGGTTACCATAGAGATATGGCCTGAAATATGACACTGCCCACACAATTGCTAGTGCCTCTTTTTCAATAGTAGAGTAGTTTCGTTCAGGCTTCCTCAAAGTACGACTTGCATACCCAATAACACGCTCTACTCCGTTTTGGCATTGAGATAGCACTGCTCCTATACCACAATCAGACGCATCGGTAGCCAATTGAAAAGGTTTTGCTTCAGGACTCACGGAAAAGCCACAATAGGATCACTCACCAAACATGATCTCAGACATTCAAAGGCTTCATTGCATGCGACTGTCCACTCAAAACGACTATTGCGTTCAAGCAATCGAAACAATGGAGCAGCCATCACTGAGAATCCTGAAATAAACCTGCGGTAATACCCTGCCAAACCTAGGAAGCGTCGAACAGCTGCCACATCTCGAGGAACTGGAAAGTTCCTTACAGCCATTAGATTCCGCTCTGCTGGTTTCAACCCATCCTTTGACACCACGTGGCCTAAATATTCCACCAAACTTTTCGCAAAATGGCATTTTTCTGGGCGAAGCTTTAGTCCAGCTTTCTGCAAGCATTGAAGTACATTGGTAAGCCGCTCAAGATGACTATCAAAGGACTTTGAGAAGACAAGCACATCATCAAGGTAAACAAGACAAGCCACGCCTTGTATGCCAGAAAGAACTAAGTCCATCAGCCGTTGGAAAGTTCCAGGTGCATTGGTAAGCCCAAATGGCATTACATTAAACTCAAAAAGACCTCGATGGCATATGAAGGCAGTCTTGTGTCGATCCTTTTCGTCAACAAGAACTTGCCAATAACCGCTGGCTAAGTCAAGAGTGCTGAAGTATTTTGCACCTCCAAGAGCATCAAGGTTGTCATCGACTCTGGGCAAAGGGTAAGAATCCCGACTTGTGACTGTATTTAATTTTCTGTAATCTACACAGAATCGATGCTTACCGTTCTGCCTCTTCTTTACAAGAACAACAGGTGACGCCCATGCACTTGATGACGGTCGTATGACACCTTCTGCCAACATCTGGTCAACCTGTTCTTCTACTACTGGTCGAACAGTATGTGGTACTCGTCTTGGCAACTGACGAACTGGTCTGGCTGAACCAGTTGGTATCGTGTGAGTGGCAACTTGAGTTCTACCCATGTCATGTGGTCCCTTCGAAAACAGATCTTCATAACCACTCAACAACTGATGTAATGTGAGGCTTTCCTCAGGACTCAGAGCTGAATCCGACCAATCAAATTGCTTTAAGAATTCTGCATTTCGTGTTTCTGGTGCCTTTTTCTCCGGACCCTCACTCAGTCCACAAGATGCAATAGACTTCACATCAACATTGCACAGTTCGCCTAGCCTTGTGCCCTTCCACAATCGTCTTGGGCCATCCAGGATTAATAGTTCAACTGGTATGGTTTCATCACCCTGTTGCTTCACTTCTACTAAAGCTCGAGCAACATGTACTCCTGTTCTCTCAATAAATAGGGTATCTGGCTCCATTAGCCAAGTTCCAGGCTCTACACTGCCAGTTCCTTCATGAACAACTTTAGCTTTAGCAATTATTCGTTCTCCTGCTCCCTCCAAGTGTTCATCCAGCACCACACTAAATTTTGATCGTCGTAGTGGTGTGGAAAGCTCAGCTACACCTCCGCTCCACTCTAAGCGTTTTTGAGCCAAATCCAGGATCATTCCATGGTCTAGCAGAAAATCTGACCCAATTATAGGACAAGTGTCAAATTGTACCACAACAAACTTGTGCATGGTATGCCAGTGGCCTATTTTCACCTCTATGCTCACTTGTCCAATCACTTCCAATGGATCTCCTGTTACTGTTGTCAACTTGGGTTCTTGACCTGAAGGAAAAGATGACATTGCTGTTTGGTCTACCATGTGGTCAGGAACAATAGAGACTACTGCTCCTGTGTCTACTAAGCAAGAAGCATTGTTGTGGTTTAGCTCAAGATTGAGCATCAATGACGTCTCCGTTACACCTGCAACAACATTCACTTGACTACGTTGACCACGCCCTCTCACAACACCTGCTGCTGTAGACTGACTTCTACCCTCTGATTGATGAGGCAACGTGAATCTTCGTCCTGCTGCTGATTGCTGCATCCGTTGAGGGCAATCACGAGCTAAGTGCCCAGTCTCATGGCAAACAAAACATGGTCCGATTGTAACTTGTTTACAATTGCTGCGGAGATGTCCTTCGCCACCACAAGCAAAACAGCGACGTCCCGCCTTTTGTTGCTGCTGCCGCATGGGAACTACACGCTTGGAATCTGGAGTGACGGACGCACCGACTACACTCACCGACTGCAACGCTTGCTCAATCCGATCCAGCCGTTCCGCCAAGCTCACATCAATACTCGCATGATCTGCAATCGCTCGAACTTGACCATCCATCCGCTTTCCGAGTTTCCTCCGCTCTAACAACATCAATTCGCGTGCTCTGATCACCGCCGCCTGAAAACTCGCCTCAGGGTGTAGGTCCAACTCGCCGGCAACGGACGGTGCGTTGTCGATCAAACCTTCGACGAAGCGATCCATCAACTGCTGGTCACGCAGCTCTGCTGCCAAATTTGGCATCGCCTTCGTCAAAAGAGTCTCCAAATCTTGCGCATACACCTCCAGTGCCTCAGACGACTTCCAACAGCGAGACATAAATTGTCGACGTGCGAGACGACGACTCTCAATCGTAGTAGGCGAAAACACGCGCTTGAGATGGGTCGTAAGCTCCGCATAGTTTCCTTTCTGCTCCGCCGTCATCTGTCGATAGACAGCATACGCCCTTCCCTTCAGAAGAGTCGGTAACAACCGTAGTTTCATGTCAGTTTCCCAACCATTTGCCGTCGCAGTAAGATCGAAACGCTCCACCCACATCTCAACATCTCCATCCTCAAATTTCTCTGGAACAGATACTACACGTTGTAGGAGCTGAGCCTGCTGGACTGCTTGCTGTCCCTCCTCCTGTTGTTGAGCCATACAATCACGAAAGAAACGATAACGTACAGTACTTACAAATCCACTTGCGTGCTAACACCTGGCGCGTGTGACAGCGAGCCGTAGTAACGCCTGGCGAATGAACTCCCGCCGCTTCAGAACTAAACGTAGCTCCTGTCTCTGTCTACACTCCTGTCACCACTTGTAACAGGTTGCCCACAGCACGTCTCTCGAATGGGTCCTGCTACTTGACGGGATGGCCGTAACACACACCAAGAGTCTATTGTCTCGGACTAACGTTACATAATCGCGCAACGTGTCTACAATACTCTAGCTCCTCCCAACATTCTTACGTTACTAACACGCCCAACTATTACATAAATAATAGACAGTTGTTCCCAAAGAATATGCAATGAGATTAATATATGCAAGCTTTCATTACAAAAAAAAGTTAAAAGACTAAAGAAGACAAACTAGAGCCATGACATTCTGTGATCAAGAGTTATAACTGATCATGAGTATATAATATTTAGGTGCTACCATGTTACAATTTTGACGTAAAATGCTATTGAAACAAGACCGTATTAGCAGTTAAAATATATATAGTGATATTATTTTGTAAAAGTCAAAGGAAAAAATCAAAAATTTACTGGTGACCGCCTGCAAGTACAAGAAATCTTAGACTTTGACTTGCATTGTGTAGCTGTTGCCTTCTTCTTGCTTTTTGACAATCTGAAGATGCAAGACGGTCCGACCTGTCAAAGTCAATATAAATATACATGCATACAGGAATTATAGGCCATGCACACAGTATACATGCAGTGTACAATCATGACCTAGCTATAGTGATCATGAGCAAATCATGACCTAATCTAACTCTAATGAGCATGCAGCCAGCTACCTAGAGATATATAGCTAGTGCTCACCTCGCTTACGGCGTCAGACACTCAGCGTTCTAGTTCCTCTTTAGTCAGAGAACAACGTCGACTTATGCCTCTGTCTGTACAGAAACGTCGAACAGATCGTTCGCGGAGTCCCCGAAGTCCTGGAAACATCGTCTGTAATTCTTCACTGATGACAGCATGACTATTACCCTCTTCGACTCGCTTCGGAACAAAATCTTCTTCGACTTCGTCCATGGAGATCGAGAGTGGAGACAATGCACGACCTGCCGTTGTATCGTGAGATGATAGATACCAGCTGGGGCTTCCCCGTCAGATCTTTAGAGGCGTGGTCTAGATGATCCACGCAAATGTCCTCTAGCTAGATAGTTGCTTGGAGTCTTTCCAAATCGACTAGACGTCAACTTTCCAGTGTAGGCTAGACGTTGATCTCGTTGATTATAGATGCCCTAGACGCGTGCCTCCATGCAACGGGCTTCCCTCGCTCATCGACGCAAGGAATGTCTCACGATTGAGCGTGACGGTTGACGAGAGCCAGGTGCAAGTGCTTACCGACTTGTTGTGAGAGGTCGGTCGCGTGCCTGTCGAGGCTTTCCCGTGCATCTCTTAATTGCATTACATTGCATGCGTGCCAGAGGCGTGGCTGGGCGTGGCTAAGCTAGACGCAACTTTCGTCTTTCAATAGAATTGAATATTGAAGTCACCGGCGACCGCCCGCGCGGTGTCATTATGCCGTTTATGAGATATCGCTCGCGCTAGCAGCTGCGGGTAACTTTCTATTTACATTTAGTACGGAGAAAGAAAATTGCATCGGAGGCTCTATTCTAATATTCATAGTTTACGAAAATTGGACGGATGGAAAGATTGAATCTATTTGCAAAGTAAACGAATATTGAAATGACAATTGGTCTTCAATCAAGTTCTATTTTCAATGTAATGGAATATTGTAAGAGCAAGCAACGCCAGTCAATTTTTAATTTGACATTCAATTTTCAATTTGTCTCAAAAATTAAAAATGGAATGGACGAATTGGCCACGCAAATTCAAAATTTAATATTTAATTTTTAAATTAAATTGAATATTGAATTTAATATTGAAAATTGAACTAACGTGCTTGCAATTTCAATATTCAATTGCATTGAAAAAGGAAATTGGTTAAAAATTAAATGTGTTTTCAATATTCATTTTAATCCGCAAATGATTATAGTCCGTCCATCAATCAATTTTTAATTTTTAATAGAATTGAATATTGAAATTGCAAGCAACTTGTAGGCAATTTTCAATTTCTAATTCAATATTCAATTGTTGCCGGGAATTGAAAATGGAATGGACGAAATGGTCACGCACCGAGAATATTTCTTGTTGTGCAAAGTTTACAGAATTACAAAGTAGCTAGGCTATGCTGGGTGCGTGACCATTTCGTCCATTCCATTTTCAATTTCCGGCAACAATTGAATATTGAATTAGAAATTGAAAATTGCCTACAAGTTGCTTGCAATTTCAATATTCAATTCTATTAAAAATTAAAAATTTATTGATGGACGGACTATAATCATTTGCGGATTAAAATGAATATTAAAAACACATTTAATTTTTAACCAATTTCCTTTTTCGATGCAATTGAATATTGAAATTGCAAGCACGTTAGTTCAATTTTTAATATTAAATTCAATATTCAATTTAATTTAAAAATTAAATATTAAATTTTGAATTTGCGTGGCCAATTCGTCCATTCCATTTTTAATTTTTGAGACAAATTGAAAATTGAATGTCAAATTAAAAATTGACTGGCGTTGCTTGCTCTTACAATATTCCATTACATTGAAAATAGAACTTGATTGAAGACCAATTGTCATTTCAATATTCGTTTACTTTGCAAATAGATTCAATCTTTCCATTCGTCCAATTTTCGTAAACTATGAATATTAGAATAGAGCCTCCGATGCAATTTTCTTTCTCCGTACTAAATGTAAATAGAAAGTTACCCGCAGCTGCTAGCGCGAGCGATATCTCATAAATGGCATAATGACACCGCGCGGGCGGTCGCCGGTGACTTCAATATTCGATTCTATTGAAAGACGAAAGTTGCATCTAGCTTAGCCACGCCCAGCCACGCCTCTGGCACGCATGCAATGTAATGCAATTAAGAGATGCATGGGAAAGCCTCAACTGGCACGCGACCGACCTCTCACAACAACCGTCAGGCTCAGACGTGAGACATTCCTTACGGCGATGAGCGAGAGAAGCCCGTTGCATGGAGGCACGCGTCTAGGGCATCTATAATCAACGAGATCAACGTCTAGCCTACACTGGAAAGTTGACGTCTAGTCGATTTGGAAAGACTCCAAGCAACTATCTAGCTAGAGGACATTTGCGTGGATCATCTAGACCACGCCTCTAAACATCTGGCGGGGAAGCCCCAGCCTGTATCTATCATCTCACGATATAACGGCATGTCGTGCATTGTCTCCACTCTCGATCTCCATGGACGGAGTTGACGAAGATTTTGTTCGGAAGCGAGTCGAAGAGGGTAATAGTCATGCTGTCATCAGTGAAGAATTACAGACGATGTTTCCAGGACTTCGGGGACTCAGCGAACGATCTGTTCGACGTTTCTGTACAGACAGAGGCATAAGTCGACGTTGTTCTCTGACTAAAGAGGAACTAGAACGCTGCGTGTCTGACGCCGTAAGCGAGGTGAGCACTAGCTATATATCTCTAGGTAGCTGGCTGCATGCTCACTAGAGTTAGATTGGGTCATGATTTGCTCATGATCACTATAGCTAGGTCATGATTGTACACTGCATGTATACTGTGTGCGTGGCCTATAATTCCTGTATGCATGTATATTTATATTGACTTTGACAGGTCGGACCATCTTATGGTAGGAAAACGATGACTGGCCTTTTAGCAGCTAAGGGCATACAGTGCAGTCACCATAGAGTAGGTGCTGCACTCAAAACCGTGTCACCAGACTACGCTCAGTCAAGAAGACAAGGAATAGCTACTCTCTTAAATCCTATGCCGTACAGAGCAGACTACTTCGGCGAAAAACTGCATGTGGATCAGAATGAGAAGCTAGCAATGTTTGGCGTAACTCACGTGGCAGGAGTAGATGGATTCAGCAGTAAAGTGGTCGGACTTGTCACAATGCCTGTGAAGAATAATGTTGCCATCTATGAACATCTCTATCGGTATGAATTTGTCATAAATCTAAGGCAGCTCTATTTTGCTAATTAACTGTACTGTATATATCTCGAAGGCCTGTTGCTCTACAGTACGGTCTTTGGGATCAAATACGAGTAGACCGTGGTCGAGAGTTCTACCTGATGCTGGCTGTGCAGGACCATTTGTCAGACCAAAGAGAAAATACCTCAAAGGCCCCATCTATTCAATCACCGTCAACCAAGGTGTCTATTTTAGTAGCATGTTCTTTGTACAATAATCAATTAGCCAACACTGTGAGATGTATGTCTGTAATCAATAAGAAAGTGTGCTCGATCACGTTAACGTTTGGCTGATACTGAATTGACACACGATATAAATGCAGCTTTACCTTGTGCTTTAATTGAGAGTATGAGAGCACGCAAGCTGGAGTATTACTGATACTGTATATAGCACTCAACTATATTGCTACAAGTATTGCACCGTTGATTGCTGCACAGTATATATGTTTAGTGTTAGTTTGGTTATATTTGTGCTACTTGTATGTATTGTGTGTATAGTTGATGTATGTGAAGTCGTGTGTGGGAACTGCACCAAATTGTGGTGTGTCAAAATATATATTATATATACGGGCAATTGTGCACCTGCATGCATGTAGGCACATCAGAGCCTGTAGGCACATGTTGTTGATTCTGATACTTAGCTCCATGCACTTTGGTACATACTTTTACTTACATGAGTATATACATGACTGGTTGATCTCATGTGCAGAATCATATGATTGAAAGACTTTGGGTAGAAATCAACAATAGAGTGAACTATCCAGTGAAAGATGCACTAATTCAGATGCAGTCAAGGGGACTTATTGACATGGACTGTGAGATAACAAAATTCTGCGTGTCCCACGTCACAATGAGAGTCGCTCAAGTAGGCGCATCTCTTGCTGTAAGCTCTTGGAACAAACACAGAATTCCAAGTAAATTGATTGACTGTGTTTCCACAGAGTATTTGTGCAAATTGTTGTATAATTGCAAATTATATAGAGCTTGGAATTCCAGACAAGCTGATGGAAGAAAACAACATGGCCAAGCGTCTTCGCCCTGCACAAGTGCCAACTGCTGAAGAAGCAGTTAGTCTCTACGAACAAAGTGGAGGAACCCTGACACTGTTTGGAGATTTTGGTATTGATCCAGTGGAAGATCATCAACAGGAGCAACGACTCCAAATGTTCCAGCAACGTTTTCCATCGTCTTGTGAACGGCGACAACTCATTATTTACAGATGCAGTTCTGTGTTTCAAAGAAGTCACTTTTTCATTATCCTAGGTATGTGCCATGTACTGTTTGTAATGGTCATGTATTTCAAATAGTTGCATGGTTCCTCGAGTCACCTTAATTTTTATAATTGTGCGCATAGATATATCGTTTTACGTTGGCCGATATATCTATGCGTGGCTAAGCTAGATGCAACTTTCGTCTTTCAATAGAATCGAATATTGAAGTCACCGGCGACCGCCCGCGCGGTGTCATTATGCCGTTTATGAGATATCGCTCGCGCTAGCAGCTGCGGGTAACTTTCTATTTACATTTAGTACGGAGAAAGAAAATTGCATCGGAGGCTCTATTCTAATATTCATAGTTTACGAAAATTGGACGGATGGAAAGATTGAATCTATTTGCAAAGTAAACGAATATTGAAATGACAATTGGTCTTCAATCAAGTTCTATTTTCAATGTAATGGAATATTGTAAGAGCAAGCAACGCCAGTCAATTTTTAATTTGACATTCAATTTTCAATTTGTCTCAAAAATTAAAAATGGAATGGACGAATTGGCCACGCAAATTCAAAATTTAATATTTAATTTTTAAATTAAATTGAATATTGAATTTAACATTGAAAATTGAACTAACGTGCTTGCAATTTCAATATTCAATTGCATTGAAAAAGGAAATTGGTTAAAAATTAAATGTGTTTTCAATATTCATTTTAATCCGCAAATGATTATAGTCTGTCGATCAATCAATTTTTAATTTTTAATAGAATTGAATATTGAAATTGCAAGCAACTTGTAGGCAATTTTCAATTTCTAATTCAATATTCAATTGTTGCCGTGAATTGAAAATGGAATGGACGAAATGGTCACGCACCCACTTTGCACCCTACTAGGGCCCCCTAGATGACGAGAAGTTTCCCGTGATCGGCTAATTCAGCTGGTGGTTTATCTTCTGCGATATGCACGAGCAGTAATAGTGGTGTGCCTATCTTTGGAAAGTATGAAGTCGCCAAACAACTCGCTAGCTAAAAAGTTAGACGGTTTGTTCTACAACATAATGCTCACCTTTGCATGAAAACACTACCTAGAAAATTCTTCCGGCTCACAAACATAGGTATTTTGCCGCTACCTAAAGCGCAGAACGATAAGCTATCCAGCGAGTGTTCACACGTTCCATTTCGTCTCCGTTGAAAGAAATGAGAAGTAATTGAATTCAATAGAATTGAATATTGAAATTGCAAGCAACTTGTAGGCAATTTTCAATTTCTAATTCAATATTCAATTGTTTCCGGAAATTGAAAATGAAATGGACGAAATGGTCACGCACCATGCTGGAACGGTTCAACTAAACTACAAACTCTACCTAACTCTACTGAGTCAAGAAGTGAGACAATGCTAGGAATGTCAGTGAGGTTACTGCGGTATCGGGTATAGCGCTGCTAAGTCAGCAACGTTGTTTTGTAAAGCTTGCTGCCTTGTTTTGCCATACCTCTCCCTCCACATAAACTCGTCGGACTGCTGATCTACTACATAAACCTGAACGGACTACTGATCAACCTGCAATTTGTACGATATCCCACAAAAATCCTACAAACGAAATCATGTGTGCAGATTGCCTTTGTCACCCACAAACGTAAACTGCTCAAATGGCTCTCCTTCCCCACCATGCAGAGCACCTACAGAGAACACAATTTGATAGTTAGACTTACTACAGCTCAAAGACTCTTCAACACAATCATCACTAATATGGTAAACACATTATCATGTATGTAGATAGGTATGTATGTATATATATATTTAGATATCTATGTATGTATGTGTGTATATGTATGTATGCATGTAGAATGTCTGTAGCTACGTGTGGATGCATGTACACCTACATATCATGCCTGTGGCTCAATTGGTTAGAGAGTGCATTTGGAGAATGGAAACATGAGAGAATTTGGGTCAGAAGTTCGAGTACGATACGAGCACAGACGCAATCCTCTTAGGAAAGGAACTCACATGCAATTGCCTCTCTCTATGGATTGTTTCTGTCAAAATAAGTACAGCAAGTGTATACATACTGATGGTTCTAGAGTTACATTGTAGCAAATGCATAGTGACTGTTAACTTCCCCCCCCCCCTCCCTACAGGTTCTTGTAACAAATAAATTGTATCAGTATGTATGTATTCATGTATGCAGGTATGTTATATGCTGCATGGATGTAAGTATGTAGGGTAACATTAATGTATGTGAGTGTTTCTAAATTTGCTGCTAAATCAAATGTGAACAACATTCAACGTCCCACCTGCACGGTCTAATGGTGTATTCGCTACTGTATCCAACTTGAACTCGGCAGGAATGTATTTGTCACCGATTTCTTGCTCAGACGCGTTCAGTATAAACAGAGGAGGAACCTAACACAACACAAAAAGAAGTGAGGTGTTGCTACGTAAAAAAAAGTTGAGATGTTTCACTTGCCTTGCGATCGTAAATGTCCTGCCAGTTGATGTTGCTATAGAAGGCATGATCCATAATCTCAGATGCACCACGATCACCTCCACCAAGTCTACAAAAAATTTAAGTGACATTAGTGTACAATACAACAACACACAATAAGCAATAGGTGTGAATCAAGTAAAAATAATTGAAGCTAACACACACATGTATACACACCAACACACACACACACACACACACACACACACACACACACACACACACACACACACACACACACACACACACACAGCCCAACACACCCACACACCATCACCCACAAACACCCACTGCTTAACATTCACATCCCCACACCCACTGCCCAACACTCACATACTCACCTCCACTCACCACACCACAGACACAGACACAGACACACACACACACACACACACACACACACACACACACACACACACACACACACACACACACACACACACACACACACACACACACAATGAACAAATGGACAAATGCTAAGCCCTCCACGTCTTTCGACGTCGACCTTAAAGGCGGTTGCAGAGATAGCTCCCCTGCATCTAGAGACAGGGCCTTCATGTGCTACGTAAAGTCTTGAGGCCAGCGCTACAATCCACCTGGAGCTTGGCCAGAGTCAACCAGGGCACTGCTAATGATGCAGCTCTGAGACTGGACACCAAGGCCCACACATACCCATCTGCTGCATGACGTTGCTACCAAGCCAGCAGCCATGTCCACCCCAGTCAATGACCAGGTACTAAATTATACTCCTGAGTCGAGAGAAGCAAGTGTGGGTGAGTTTCTTGCTCAAGGAAACTGCGACAGTGTCGCCTCCACCAGGATCAAACCTTTAACACTCATCATGAAATACAAGATCTCGGATGTCATCACCAACGCTATACCATCTCCTCCACCGTGCCACACACACACACACACACACACACACACACACACACACACACACACACACACACACACACACACACACACACACAACCTTATCCGTGGATCCTTCTCAAGCAGTCTAGCTAGCAAAGATCTTGACAAAGAAGACGCTCGTTGAGGAAACTTGATTGCATCCTGAGAGAACAACCCACATCAGCATCATTCAAATTTCAAAACCATCACCTCACACATACAGTCAGAATGAGCTCAAACAACACTTCGTGGTCTCTGTTATAAATCGGCAGCCGACCACAAATCATCTCATACATGACCACACCCACACCCCACCAGTCAACAGCTCGACCGTAATCACTTTCTTCTAAAACCTACAAATACAAAGAAACACTTGATTTGCCATCACTGATGAGACAAAGTTGCCAGACAATTGGCTGTCACCTCGGGTGTTAGATATTCTGGTGTTTCACAGAAGGTGCTGGTCGTTGTGTCTTTTGTGATGTCTTCTTTACAAAGACAGAAGTCTGCAAGCTTGATGTGTCCGTGTCTGTCCATTAGAAGAATCTCCAGCTATCAACATGTAACAGTGTCAATGACATCAATGTAACTATGGGAGACAAGTGTGTGTGTGTGTGTGTGTGTGTGTGTGTGTGTGTGTGTGTGTGTGTGTGTGTGTGTGTGTGTGTTTGTGTGTGTGTGTGTGTGTGTGTGTGTGTGTGTGTGTGTTTGTGTGTGTGTGTGTGTGTGTGTGTGTGTGTGTGTGTGTGTGTGTGTGTGTGTCACTGTGTGTGCACGTGCCAAACATGCAGATCAAATCAACTAAACACAAACTTACAAATCTATACAAAGCTCCTACACCATCCAAGAATGCCAACTTCTTTGAATGCAAATGCTTCTTGAACGCACCTTTACTCAACCCTCCCACCGGCTCAAGATACACATCGTTCAACAGACTGTTTGCTAATTGACATCCTTCCTCCCTCATTGTGACAAATGACCACGACAACAACCACTCAATTAACTCACAACCTTCACATGCAACAAACAAAATATTTATGCAAGTAAACTTAGATGAGGATAAGACACACAACACACCAGCAAAACAGTCTTTGTATGTTTTCAGTCCATTCTTGTGCTCGCCGAGTGCAACGCCGGCATCATGGACTTGCATGGCGGCTATCAGTTCACTAAACATCATCGACTTAGTTTAGTCATGAAAGTAGATACAATGAGTGACAAGTACGGCAAAGGAAGCAAATTGATCAGACAGACAAATGTATAAACTGACAAACAGACAGAGAGACAGACAGACAGAGACAGATAAACAGACCAACAGACAGACGGACAGACAAACGGATGAACAAACAGACAGACAAACAGACAGACAAACAAATAGACAGACAAACTGACAGACAGACAAACAGACCTGACTCTCTCAGTGCCCAATTTTTTCCTCATTAGTCTTATACCCCGTTACACGAGCACTTGTGTGGTATATGTAACAGTAGTAGTGTGATTAGTGGGCGTGCACTTGCTATATAAACGTTTGTAATCATAAATATTGAGAGTCGGTACTTGACCGTAAAGGAGTGTCGTTGTCTCGGTATCCAGGCGATCCTCGCCCGTGTTGTCTACTCGTATAGTATAGTAGCATTACATCTGGTGTCAAGGAGCGGGATTTCCTGAGTGGATTTGAGCGACCAGGAATCGAACATCGCGGAAATGGCCGAAGAGGTGCAGCATCAAGTGCAGCCGAACGTAGTTGTTCAAGTCCCTCGTACGCCACAGCTGCCAGAATCGTTTGGTGACGGTGATTTCGAACTCTGGGTGAAGCGCTTTGACATCTGCGCGAAGGCGAATCGTTGGGATGCAGACGAGAAACTACTAAGGCTTCCGCTGCTGCTGAAAGGAAGGGCATTCGCTGTATATGAAAGGCACGCAACTGCCGAGTCGTACGATGACCTGGTAAAAGGGATCAAGCAGTCTTTTGCCCCGGACACAGAAGAAGCTCGTCGATTAGCGCATCGACAGCTGCAAGACCGGAAGATGCAGGCTGGAGAGGATGTGGAGGTCTTCCTACGAGCGTTAGAGCGGCTGATCGATCGGGCAGCGCCGAATTTGCCTAACGAACTTCGTAATAGGCAATTGATCGATTACTTTCTGGAGGGTTTGCCAACGCCTGTCGCGGATCAATTGTTCATCCTCGCGCCTAAAACGCTTGAAGATACGGTTACGCGAGCTAGGGAGTTGATGCTGTTGGAGAAGCGCAGAGGCTTGCGAGCTAGGCGAATCGCTGGAGTAACGACGTGTGAGGATGACGACGAAGAAGAGAGTGCGTCGGGTCACGTTATGAGAGCAGTGCGAGCTATATCAGATCGACTGGACACTCTCGAGAAGACATCACACCCGGTAAGAGGGGAGGCGAAGCAGACACAACGGAATTGCAAACAAGTGCAATGTTTTGGTTGTGGTGAGTACGGACATTACAAGCGGTTTTGTCCTACTAATGATGTATCCAGATATCGTGGGAAGGACATTGGTCCATGTTATGTTTGTGGTGAGTTAGGTCATTTGGCACGGGCGTGTTCTCGCAGAAGAATGGTGTTGGGGCGTGACAAAGTGACAGATGCGGAACAAATGCAGAGTACAATGAAGCCTCTAATGAAGAAGACGGTTTCGAGAAGAAGCAAGAGTTCATTTGGTGAGCCGGAGGGAAAGCACATTGCATCATGTCGTTGGACTCAGAAGGTATTTAGTGATCCGTCGTTGTTGTTGGTGTCCGTTGTTATTGGGGGAAAGGCATGGAATTGTTTGGTAGACACTGGGGCGTCAGTTTCCGTGATTTCACACAAATGGCTAGAAATATTTAGCGGTGAACAATCACAGTTGGACATGCAAATAGATTCTTTGCCTGAAGGGTTTGCACTCAAGAATGTAGATGGCTCTAACATTCATGTGACAGGGAGTTTGTCATTAGTGATTAGGATGAGTGAATGGACTATCTCTCACAAGTTTGTTGTGGCTGATGTTGACATACCAGGACCCATCTTAGGGATCGACTTCTTGTCACATCATGCAGTAGTTTTGGATCTAAAGGAGAGACTGTTGCGTTGGGCAGGAGGTTCAGTTCCACTGAAGACACCTTCAGTTGGTTTGTGTTTTCTTGCAGTAAGGCATAGCTTTACCATGCCGGCTACCAGTAGGCGTATGATCAAGGGTCAAGTTGTGGATTCTGAAGGGAGGCCATGCTGTCTTACTGGAGCAAGGGTGATTGAGCCGAATGCCGGTTTTGTTGATAAAACAGGTGTTATGGTTGCTAGAGCATTAGTAGACGGAGAACAAGGTGAAGTGCCAGTGCAGTTATTGAATCTTCGAGACACAACTTTTGTGAAGACAGGAGCAGTAATAGCAGAACTGGTTGACATTGAGGAGGTGAGTACAGTAGAGCAGTCAGGTTTAGTGTGTGGAATGGTGGGTACGGAGATGAACGACACTGAGAACTTTTTGAGTATCTTTCATTTGGACCATCTTGGTGACAAGGAAAGAAACGAGCTGTCACGAGTACTGCTTAAGTATCGTAGTGTGTTTTCGACAGGACCTATGGACATAGGTACGACAGGGGTAGTGGAGCATAAAATACCTACGGGCACAGCACAGCCTGTGAAACAACTACCACGTAGAATACCACACACACTGAAAGAGGAGGTTGACAAACAGGTGACACTAATGTTGGACACAGGAATAGTGAGTTGTTCAAATAGTCCGTGGTCCTCGCCTGTAGTTCTCGTGAAGAAACGAGATGGTGGTGTCAGATTTTGTATTGATTACCGACGTTTGAATGCTGTCACAGTAAAGGATAGTTACTCTCTCCCAAGAATAGATGACACGTTGGATGCATTATCGGGTGCGAGGTATTTCACTACCTTAGACTTGGCAGCAGGGTACTGGCAGGTGCCGGTAGCAGAGGAAGACAAAAAGAAAACTGCTTTTGTTACGCAAAAGGGTTTGTGGCAATTTAACAAAATGCCTTTTGGATTGGCCAATGCGCCTGCAACCTTTCAGCGGATGATGGAGGTAGTACTAGCAGGGTTACAGTGGTCGGAGTGCCTCATTTACCTAGATGACGTAATAGTGTTTTCGTCGAGCTTTGACAAGCACATGCAAAGGCTGGGACTAGTGTTTGAAAGATTGGAAAAGGCTAATCTGAAGCTAAAGCCTAGTAAGTGTCAGTTTGTGCGATCAGAAGTGTGTTATCTGGGACAGACAGTATCGGAAAAGGGACTCCAACCGAATAGCGAAAGGGTTAAAGCAGTGAGCGAATACCCAAGTCCCAAGGATGTGAGCCAACTGAAAACCTTTCTTGGTATGGCCGGGTATTATAGGCGATTTATACCTAATTTCTCTGAGACTGCTGCACCACTATATGAACTTTTGAAGAAGCAGAAACCATTTGAGTGGTCTGTAAGCTGTGAGAAAGCATTTACAGAGATACGAGAAAAGATGGCTACAAGGCCTGTGTTGTCTTTTCCAGACTTTAGTCTACCTTTTGAGTTATCTGTGGATGCTAGTGAGATTGGTTTGGGTGCAGTACTCCAACAGACAGTTGAGGGCTCAGAACGTGTAGTGAGTTTTGCGAGTAGGACATTGCACCAACATGAAAAGAACTATTCAACCATTGAAAAGGAGATGATAGCAATTGTCTGGGCCATAGGCCACTTCCGATGTTACCTTTACGGTAAACCGTTCTTGCTCAGGACAGATCATCAACCACTGGTCTGGTTGAAGAACATGAAAGAGCCTCAAGGAAGGTTAGCTAGATGGTTAGCCGCACTAGCAGAATACGAGTTTTCTGTACAACACATCCCCGGGAAAGCGAATGTGCCAGCTGATGCTCTGTCAAGAAGAGTAGGGGGGCAGAACAGTGGAGAACAAGAGAAAGTAGAGGCAGATGGTACAGAGACTCTGGACGAAGTAATGACTCCTTACTCTGTAAATGCAGTCGGATTTGAAGCAGATTGGAAGTTAGATGAAATGGCAATGCTGCAGAGACAAGACCAGGTATTAGCTGAAGTCATCTATCGGCTGGAACACCAACATAAGCCACCTAGGTCTTGGAGTAAAGATGGATGTTTGAGATCGTACAAACGATTGTATCACCAGTTACGCATCAGGGATGGAGTGTTACATAGGGAAAAGTACGTGGCTCTACCTGGTGGACGGTGGGAAAGGAAAGAAGCTTTAGTTATTCCAAGTGCAATGATACATGATGTACTCAAGGAGGTACACGACAAGGCAGGACATATGGGTGTTGAGAAGACCTTGGCTAGGCTTGAGGAGAGAGCATGGTGGCCTGGGTATACTACGGATGTGATGGACTGGGTTCGTTGTTGTGAGGTGTGTGCAAGAAGGAAAGGACCAGCGGTGAATCCGAGAGCGCCATTGATGAGCGTACCGATTGGATCACCCATGGAAATGCTGGCCATGGATATTTTGGGTCCTCTTCCTGTTTCGAACAACGGAAATAAATACTTGTTAGTGGTTTCTGATTACTATACAAAGTGGCCAGAGGTTTTTCCGTTGCCTGATCAGAAAGCTACCACTGTTGCAAAAGTACTGTACAATGAAGTAATATCAAGGTTTGGGGTGCCACTTGTGTTGCATAGTGACCAGGGAAGGAATTTCGAAGGATCAGTGATGAGAGAGCTATGCAGTTTGCTGGGGATGAAAAAGGCAAGAACAACACCATACCACCCGCAGTGTGATGGTTTGGTGGAGAGGTTAAACAGAACACTATTAGATCTTTTAGCGAAACATGTGGATGAGAATCAGAAGAATTGGGACGAGTGGATTGCAACGGTGTTGATGGTTTACAGATCAGCGAAACAGTCATCAGCACAGGAAACACCGTTTAAACTAATGTTTGGAAGGGATGGACGACAACGGTTAGATGTTATCTTGGAAGGAAAAGAGCAAGTACCACAGTTAACGTCAGAATACGTTTCAGCTCTAAGTGAAGCACAGATGAAGAGTATGGAAAATGTTAGAGAATGTTTGGCAGAGGCACAACAGAATCAAGCAAAGTCATATAACAAGGAAATTGAAGTAAGGCATGAATACCAACAAGGAGACTTGGTTTGGCTATATAGTCCAGCAGTAAAGAAGGGTCATGTGAAGAAGTTATCAAGTTCGTGGAAAGGGCCATACAGGGTACTGAGAAAGAAAGGAGACGTGAATTACTTGGTGAAAAATGTCAAGAAGGGAGCTGCCATAATGGTGCACTACAACAGACTGAAACCATGTTATAGACATCCCATGGAACAACAACAAGAAGGACTGACGTACAAGGAAAAGAAAGGTCGACCTGAGAAGAATGAAGCAATTGAAGATGAAGAATGTCTTCCGGCTCCAGCTGTTGAAATGCTTGGAGAGGAGATATCGATAGTAGTACTTCCACCAGAATTAGAGAACAGGGAGCATGAGCTACAAGAAGAAGAACCAAACATACACTTACCAGTCCGTCCAGAAAGAAACCGGGTTCCACCTGTGTGGCATAGAGACTATGATATTAACTAATGATTGACTTGTTGCGTTGAGTTTTGCGTTAATTGATTGTATCTTAGAAGTATGTTTGGAGCAAAGAGGGGAGGAATGTGGTATATGTAACAGTAGTAGTGTGATTAGTGGGCGTGCACTTGCTATATAAACGTTTGTAATCATAAATATTGAGAGTCGGTACTTGACCGTAAAGGAGTGTCGTTGTCTCGGTTGTGGCATGTGGTATGTTAGTGTTAAGTTACCTCTGAGTAATTAGATATATATCAGTGTATTACGGAAATATAAGCAGTCTTAACCCTACTAAGCCCGCAGACAACATGGTGTCACGCGTGGGATTTTGACTGAGCAAACCCAGGTCTGAGTCCGAAGGAGCGAGAACATACCCAATTGAGCCGGAGTAATAATGGCAGCCTTTCAGATCGCACCGCCAGAGACGTTCGATTGTGTCAGCCCTGATACGTGGCCAGTATGGATCCGCCGCTTCGAACGATTCCGTACAGCTTCCGGATTAGAGGAGAAAGACGGAAAGATTCAAATTAGCACACTGGTCTATGCAATGGGATCGAAAGCTGAAGAAATATTGAGTTCATTCACCCTCACGGAGGAGCAGGCGAAAAGCTATAATGAGGTGAGAAGCAAATTCGATACACACTTTGTAGCGCGACGCAACGTGATATTCGAACGTGCAAAGTTTAATCAACGCGTACAAGAACCAGAGGAGTCGGTTGATTCTTTTGTCACTGCGCTGTACAGCCTGTCGGAACACTGCATGTTTGGTGACCTCCACGATGAGCTCATCAGAGACCGCATTGTAGTAGGTTTGCGTGATGCGAGTTTGTCGGAGACATTGCAGTTGGATTCTGAATTAACTTTGGAGAAAGCCATTTCGAAGGCTAGACAAAAGGAGACAGTCAAACAACAGCAAGTGGTAATCAGGAAAGATGACACGCATTCCACACCTGCAGTCGTGGAGGCGGTTCGTGGACGACGTCCTGTGGCGCAAACCAGACAAAGGAAGACTGCCTGCGTACACAAGGAGAAGAGTTCATCGTCGGGTGGCAGACCGATGGCAAGAGATTCCTGCACTAGATGCGGACATAAACCGTCACATGGCAGAGCTGCGTGCCCAGCAGTAACGGCGAAATGCCATAAGTGCGAACGCGTAGGTCATTACGCACGCATGTGTAAATCCAAACAAAAGATCGAAATCGTTTCGGATGCTAGCTTTGAGTCGGACGATTCCCACGGTTATCTATGCTTGGGTGTTAGATCTATCGAAACTGTAACAGGTGCTTGGATGACCAACGCTAAGGTGAACGGGAGAGAGTTGAGGTTCAAGATCGACACTGGTGCAGATGTTACAGTGATACCAGAAAAGGTGTACAAAACAACCTTCAGCAACGCTAAACTTCAACCCGTTACCAGACATTCACTACGTGGCCCAGGAGGACATGCATTGGATGTGCGTGGGAAGTTTGTTGCCAAACTCCAGGTCAAAGCGTTGACCGCACAGCAAGAAATATTTGTGGTGAGCGGAATGACAAGATGTCTACTTGGCAGACCAGCCATTGAAGCTCTGCAAGTAATCAAACGCTGTGAGATAGTACAAAAAGATGCATGTAATTTGGTCAAGGTGGCTGATGTGCAAGCTGAATTCCCAAATTTGTTTAAGGGCCTTGGAAGGATGAAAGAAGAGTACACCATCTGTCTGAAATCAGATACAAAGCCTTTTGCCCTGTCCACTCCCAGACGAATACCTATCCCCTTGATGAAGAAAGTGGAGGATGAACTGCTAAAAATGCAAGTGGAGGGAGTAATTTCGAAAGTAGATCAACCCACTGATTGGTGCTCAGGAATGGTCATTGTTCCTAAGCCTAATGGTCGTGTGAGAGTTTGTGTTGATATGTCCAAACTCAATGAGAGCGTAAAAAGAGAGAGAATGATATTACCTTCAGTAGAACACACTCTAGCTCAATTACAAGGCGCTCGTGTTTTCAGTAAGATCGATGCGAATAGTGGCTTTTGGCAGATACCGCTGTCAAACGAGTCTGCCTTACTCACGACGTTTATAACGCCATTTGGTAGATTTTGCTACAACAGATTGCCATTTGGTATAACCTCGGCACCGGAGTTATTCCAGAAAAGAATGTCTGAGACACTCAACGGTGTGCCGGGAACTCTGTGCTTGATGGATGATATTCTGGTCTATGGGAAGACACAAGCAGAACATGATCAACATCTTCGGAAAGTCCTAGAGAGAGTGCAACAAGCCGGTCTTACACTTAACCAAGAGAAGTGTGTAATTTCAACAAACACAGTGAAATTCTTAGGTCATGTCGTCGATCACACAGGAATAAGAAGTGATCCAGACAAAATTAAAGCAATTAAGGAGATGACAGAGCCGTCAACTCCTACAGAAGTGAGGAGATTCTTAGGCATGGTAAACCAACTGGGAAAGTTTCTCCCAAGACTAGCTGAGAAAACAGAGCCATTGAGAGCCTTGATTACCTCCAAGTCAGAGTGGATGTGGGGAGACAGTCAACGGTGTGCCTTTGAAACAATCAAAGAAGATCTGTCTCAACCACCAGTGTTAGCTTTATATTCTCCAACCAGACCAACAGCTGTGTCAGCAGATGCGTCAGCATATGGTTTAGGAGCAGTTATTCGACAGAAGCAAGACAATGGAGAATGGAAACCTATTGCATACGCATCAAGGTCACTTACCAGTGCAGAAGCTAGATATGCGCAGATAGAGAAGGAGGCACTTTCTATCACATGGGCATGTGATCGATTCCGTGACTACTTACTGGGAATGGCATTTCACGTGGAAACGGATCATAAACCTTTAGTGTCTTTGCTGAGTTCAAACAGACGTTTAGAAGAACTACCTTTACGAGTTCAGCGATTCAGATTACGACTGATGCAGTATCAGTTCACTATTTCTCATGTCCCAGGTCGTAACCTTCATACTCCAGATACCTTATCGAGGAGTCCACTCCAGGAAAATAGAGCCAGTTCAAAAAGCCAGGAAGTAGCAATCGCATCTGACGAGTATGTTGATCACATACTGGATTCTCTACCGGTGCAAACAGAAACTTTGGCCAAAATAAGAGAGCAACAAGATGCAGATGAAACAAGCTACCAGCTGAAGCAATTCTGCAGGAAAGGATGGCCGCCCAAACATAAGCTCAAAGGAGATATCAAGAAATTCTGGGCAGTTTCATCAGAATTGTCTGTGGAAGAAGGCCTATTACTACGTGGTAGCCGACTGGTTATCCCTACCTCAATGCAAGCTGAGATTCTGCATAAGCTACATTTGGGACACCTTGGCATTACCAAATGTAGAGAGAGAGCACGTTCAGCAGTGTGGTGGCCAGGAATTACATCACAATTACAAGATAAGATTGAACATTGTTCAATATGTAGCAAACAACGGCCAATACCAGTCGAACCCTTATTCCCAACGGTTTTCCCTAGTCGACCGTGGCAAACATTGGGCACTGATTTGTTTGAATGGGGAGGGAGGTCGTTTCTGCTAGTCGTGGATTATTATTCGAGATATCCCGAAGTCGTTTCCCTGACAAACACATCTTCCAAAGAAGTAATATACAAGATGAAAGCCATATTTGCTCGACATGGCATACCAGATGAGGTCAGATCGGATAATGGTCCTCAGTACGCCTCCGAGATATTCGCAAAGTTTGCAAAAGAGTACGACTTTGTGCACACAACGAGTAGTCCGAGATATCCCCAATCGAATGGAGAAGCCGAGCGAATGGTACAGACTATGAAGAAACTACTAACGAAGAGTGATGATCCCTACCAGGGATTGTTGTCTTATCGTTCAGCCCCTCTGTCAAATGGATATTCTCCGGCAGAACTACTAATGGGTAGACAACTGAGAGGTTTTGTCCCAACCACGCCAGCTACCCTTTTACCGAAACATGTCCCCTACAGAGACATACGGGTCAAAGAACAAATTCAGAGACAGACCACAAAAGAGAGATTTGACAAACAACATAGAGCCAAGGAACTACCACCATTATCTAGTGGAGAAGGAGTGTGGATTCCTGACAGAAAGGAAAGAGGGTCTATTTTACAACAGTCTAAAACACCAAGGTCTTATACCATCTCAACACCATCCGGAGAATTTCGAAGGAACAGAAGACACATAGTTAGAGATCATCAACGAAAAGAACCGGTACCAGAAGACAAGAAGACTGAAATGAAGAAAGAAGAACCAACAGAAAGTACGGTGCAACATCCACCTTCAGTACAACCTGATCTAACAACAACAAGAAGTGGTAGAGCTGTCAAGCCACCGCAGAAACTAGACTTATAGATAATGGGTGACTATACTGTGTTAGTGTTACACCAGTTTGATCTTAGATGTTTACAGAACTGGGAAAGGGGGATGTGGCATGTGGTATGTTAGTGTTAAGTTACCTCTGAGTAATTAGATATATATCAGTGTATTACGGAAATATAAGCAGTCTTAGCCCTAATAAGCCCGCAGACAACATCGGTATCCAGGCGATCCTCGCCCGTGTTGTCTACTCGTATAGTATAGTAGCATTACACTTGTAAGCAGGCCAACCCGTGCTGACTAGGGTCAGCTTGCTTTGTAATCGTCGTGTAAACACGGGCAGAGCCATGCCAGATCGGCTCGGTATTTCTAACTGGGCCAACGCACACCCAGGGATGTCGTTGCTATGGAGATGGGGCCACATGTGGCCCCAGCCAACAAAAATGTGGCCCCAGGAGCAAAGCAACTGCTAATAATTAATATTTCTAATTATACAGTACTTTGAATTTTGTAAGTTATTAAACCATAGTTTTGTGCGAGAACTACTGTGAAATAGGCAAGTTGGCCCTTCTCCTGTATTCCTTAGCGCCGGATAGCGTTGAAGCTGAACGTGGATTTAGCTTGATGAATATAACAAAGAATTGTTCTCGCAATAGGCTTGGTCAACGTACGATAAACGCGATTATGGCGATAGCTTCAGACAGTAGAGGAATGGACACATTTCCTTTTGATAAGGTGCTGAATAATAATGTCCTTTAGTGATGCTTATTGTTGAAATAGAAAACTGATTACATTGCCATTGATATTAATTTGAATTGTCTTTAATATTGATATTAACAGTGGCACCGAAAACGCTATTGGGGCCACATTTTTGGCACCGGGCAAAAATTGGACCGGCATCCCTGACACCAGCCAGGGCTGGCTCGGGTCAAATACATCGTGTAAACTCATACAGGCAGCGCATGCTTATTTGGTAGTCTCGCATAGCCAGACCCCTTTTCTACACGTCATATTTCTGCACGAAAATGGCACTAATAGCGTGGAGCGAGACGAAAACTCTGTTAGGGAGCGACCGAGATGAGCAAGAAGTTTAGCGTTTGAACGCCGTTGCTGCATGTGTGCAACAGTCGCATGGCAATAGACCTACGACGTCTTGTATATGTCCTACGCATTCTCGATATGACTGTTGTAAAGCCATAGAGAAAAAACGCAAGCAGCTTTGCTTCTGTTCGTTGCAAATTTAAGCTAACACGAACTATGTCAAGATCAAGGAACTAACGCACGTTAGTGAAACACATTGGCTTCCTTCTACGAAATGTGTCGTGTAAACGTGGGATGGAATGCTGGGCTAGCACGAGCTGGCGTGGCTCGGCTCGCATTCGTGCTCGTGTAAACAGGGTATTCGTTATATATAAGTGTTTTAATTTGCTGTTATGTTAGCTTTCAATGAACATTAGTCTAGTTGTATTACTGTAGTTCTTTGAAGAATTGTATTATAGTTTGATGTAAGAAATAAAAGACAGACAGACAAACAGTCAGACAGACAGAAAGATAGACAATCAAACTAAAAGCAGATAACACACTCCATGCCATACATAATCACTCACCTATTATGAGCATCAAGCAATGGCCTGAGAGTTGAACGAACGTCACATTCAGCAACCATTGGATTCGCAATCTGAAACAAAACACCAAAACACATCATCACAAACAGAACCAAGACAACACACAGACATAAACACAAAACCGTTTTGTCTTGCTCCAGCTGTCGTATCGTATCACCGATCACCTCAGCCCAACTATCTCCAGTCTCAGTGTCTGGAGCTTGCAGTAAGAACTTGGTGCCGTCGACAGTCGTCAGTCGAATGACATTCTATTAAGAAGCAACAAACTTACACATGTATCATGGCTCACTATACGGTAAACCTAAAGTGAAACGCAGCAATGAACACACATAAATGTATGGAGAAAATCAGAGAATGTGAATTGGACACACACACACACACACACACACACACACACACACACACACACACACACACACACACACACACACACACACACACACACACACAAACCAATTGACAGACAGAAAGGCAAGACATTGCACAGGCAACTAGCAAGCAAAAGACTAGATAGCACACTGCCAGACAAACACAAAGACAAGCAGCAAGTGAATAAATGAGAATACAGACCAACAAACACAAAAACTAAGACAAACAGACAACCAGACTGATAAATAAACAAACAACAACACGAATCACAAACATCATGCACAATCACTAACCAACAGCCAAAACCACGCCCATTTCTCTAGTCCACACGCCAACATCACACGTACCAGATCCATAAGGAAATGAGCACTACAACACAAAACATTCATTAACTCATTAAACTCATCAAGCAACCAACCACCATCTACTCCACAAATTAGACAAACAAAATCCCTACTTCCTATCACCAAGCAGCACTCACTCTCATTGATGCTCCACAGCCTCACGCCTTCAAGCCTTCTCCACGTGCAATAGTCAACGACCACTTTGCAATGGCTAAACTCCAACTCTTGATGATATCAAATCACAGACTCAAAATTAGCTGTAAACCACAGACATAACTGGCTTGATGTAGAATTGATATTAACATAACGTCTAGTCTTTGTTTTAATTAATTATTTACCGTAATAAAATATATTACAACGGATGTGTACGCAAACGCTATACCTAACGCGAGCTAAAAATAGATTAATTTTATGACAATAACAATTTATGTATATTTATTTACGTTGCCACTGTTTGTTGTCAAAAACTCCTACACCAGCTCATCTTGCACTCGCTCAAATTTATTTCTAAAACTATCGATCACGTGACTTACTCTGACAACTTTCACTTCAATTCGTCGTTTTCTCCACTCTCAACAGGAATATCAAAGCTATGAAGCACGTTTATCAATCGCGCAAGTCCAACTTCGCCAACTAAAGCAAGACAGACAAGTTCCGATTGAGAAATGAAGAAAAATCCATTCACGTCGTCGACATTTCAATGATTAACTGACTGGCATCGATAACCTGCTCAGTGATTTCCGTTATGAAACCAGATTTACTGCTACGTTTGCCCAAAGAGCAACGAACACGAACAAACATTTAAAGCTAGAAATTAACCACAAACTCTCCCGAATGTTCAAACGCTTGCATTCCTTTTTCCACTTTACGACTTCTCGTTCAAAATGCAAATCACGTGACTACTAATTAAGAAAACAACGTTCAGGATCTAGTTTATGTTACACACACTAAATGTTACAATAAATTGTCATTTATACAATCACTAGAGATTATAATATAACAAATACACACAAATTGAAAGAAAATGCAAATATTAGTCACACTTAAGACTTTCTATTGAATGTTCACCACCCTCCCCTCCTGCTGTGATGAGTTCTCCATTCTGAGTTGAGAATGCAGCATGTAACCACCGTTTGTGTGTCATGAGTGGAAGAGGAAGCCATTTGGTAGATCTCTCATCATATAATTCTACAATATTAGAAGGAGAACCAAACATCTGTTGTGTCATTCCTCCAATCACCACCAGTCTGTTACTGACTGACGTTAGTGTAGGCCAATATGTGGTTGTAGAGGGGATTGTTCTCCATTTTCTATCACGAACATCTGCACACTCAACAATATTACTACAGTAATGTTCATCAGTCTCTCCTTCCCCTACAAACACTGTGTTGTTTATAATAACAGAAGAACAGGAACGACGTTTTGTTTGCATGTCATCCATCTTATACCAATGACCGCTGTGAAGGTCACACACACGTGCTGTGTTCACTCTCTCCCCTGACTTACTCCTACCACCCACCACATACAGTGAGTTGTCATGAAGAGCAACAGATACAGCTTCCAACTGCAGTTCGTTTGGTAGAACTGTGAGGAAACGCCATTTCTTGTCTTCATTCAAATAAAATTGTTCAATCACAAACTGATCTTTATCTTCATCCTCCACACACACCAGACACACACCTTGATGACACACTACATTCCAGATGTCACCATTCTTTCTGACAAACCTGTCCCACTTATCATGTTCATAAGTGAAAACATGCAGATTACCATCATCACCTCCTACCACTAGTCTGCCTTCAATCTCTCCCATTCCATTATATTCCAAACTGTCATGAGGCATGTGTACATTCCACTGTGTCCATGATGACAGACTGTCATTGATCTAGAATCAACACAACATGTACAATAGATGCAAACAAGAACAATTATAAAAATTTAAATAAAAATACAAACAAGTCAAACATCAGCTGTATTTGCATGTCTGTATTTAGTACAAAATAAACATTTTATAAAACAATCAAACTTCAAATTAATTAACACATACATTACAACAACTGTCTCTTATCAACTATACTTTACATGCAATAATTTACTGATAATAAATAAATTCTTGTGTGTGAGTGTGTGTGTGTTTCGTGTGTGCATGTGTGAGTGTGTGTGTGTGTGTGTGTGTGTGTGTGTGTGTGTGTGTGTGTGTGTGTGTGTGTGTGTGTGTATGTATGTGTGTTTCATGTGTATGTGTGTTTGTGTGTGTGTGTGTGTGTGTGTGTGTGTGTGTGTTTTGTGTGCATGTGTGTGTGTGTGTGTGTGTGTGTGTGTGTGTGTGTGTGTGTGTGTGTGTGTGTGTGATGTGTGTGTGTGTGTGTGTGTCATGTGTGTGTGTGTGTGTGTGTGTGTGTGTGTGTGTGTGTGTCGTGTGTGTGTGTGTGTGTGTGTGTGTGTGTGTGTGTACGTACGTGCATGCGTGTGTGGGGGTAAGTCTTCTCACTGACCCCTCCAAGAGGGTACCCCACGAGACCTTGTATTTCCGGTAGTTCCCTGGCCAGGGGGAGGAAAAACATGCTAACTTCAGCCTTGGCAAACTGAGGATGGTGTGAGGCTAGGATGCGCTAGCCCAGCAAGCTGGTCATCTGACTGTGTATTTGCTACTACTCGCAGAATAGAGCGTTTCTTGGCGAAAACTTCTGTGATGCCGAAGCCCGTAGTGGGTATGGTGGAATTCCAGGTTCCAGGTTCCAGGTGTGTGTGTGTGTGTGTGTGTGTGTGTGTGTGTGTGTGTGTGTGTGTGTGTGTGTGTGTGTGTGTGTGTGTGTGTGTGTGTGTGTGTGTGACACACATACAATGATGATAATATATGCACAGAAACATCACCTATAAACACATAAAATATACAAAAATTGTAAAATTTTAAAATTTGTATAATTAATTGTATATACATATATTATTACTAAAATATTATCAAATCATTCAAACATCACTAATAATCCTAAAATTAATTATGTATTACGTTAATTATTATAATTTTTATAAAAAACAAAAAATGTTGAGTTGATATTAATACAAAATTTATAAATTCATACAAACTATACAAACATACAGTAGTTTAGCTGTCTACAACACTGTGTGTTCTACAATCACTAACATCATCACCTCATCTAATGGAAGAAACTTCAATCTCATTGCCAAATTGGTGAGCTGCTCTCCTTTCCTCATCACTTCTTCTTTCTTCCTCTCACTCTCAGCTTTAGTCGCTTTTGCTTCAGCCTCATCAGCTCGTTGTCTCTCCACTTCAACTGCTGCTCTCTTTTCTCTGTCCAAATCTGCCACTTGAACCAACAGCAGCTCGACTTCTTTCTGCAAATTCGCAATTTCTGATCGTCTCACACTCACTGCAAGCACACAAATCGATTCGATTGACAATAAAAAGACAAAATTGTGTGAATGTCTATACAATATGTTGCACCTTCTGGAACGAGCTTCACTTCCAGAGGATTCTCTAGTAATCTGTCTGCAATATGTGACTGACCCACACAGTCAAGAATCTCACAAAATGATGTAAACATGACAAACGGCTTTCTGGGTAAAATGTCAACTAAAAGAAAACGAATTTTCTGCTCACGAACAATGTGGTCGTCAGTCAACATCTTAAATTCATCTTCTGACAACAATTCCTTTTCATAAAGACAACCAATAAAGAAAGGACTCATAGGCAAACGTTCAGACAGGAAAGTGAAGTTTCTACGAATTGAAGGCCAAGGATTAGATGTCGACTCAGATGATAGAGATACAGACTCTTCACACACATAAGATACAGAATGTGAAGGTAAAGATCCTAAACACCCAGAAACCAATATTTAGTTAATCAAAAGTAATATTGATATAAACTATCATTTACATCTATTGGTATATTTAGCACAAATATTAATTAATTATATTAAAGGAGCACGTCCCGATTGCACTCAGACTCCAGAATGTCGATCGCGCTCACTTGAAAAAAGGACCGTTTTTTAAAGTTTCGTGAATATAGAAAGTTTTGGTAAAAGTTTAGGTTATGTAGCTGTAAAGCAAGAATATATATACAAAGTGTGGTAGGCTATAATAAACACAATTGAATATCATTTGCCCTGATTGCATGTTTTGTGTCAATTCACTGATTGGCCTGGATGTTCAGGTACACAAGTTCTAGGAAAATGTGTAAGATGCGGGGAAGCCATGACGGTGCAAGAAGAGGATCTGGAGGACGTTGCGTGCCATTAAGAAAAGTGAAGAGACTCTCAGAAGGCTGATTGACATGAAAAGAGATGCAAATGCAGACTTACAGCTTACTGATCGACTTCATGCTGAACCACATTTCTAGGTAATCAAGTTGAAGTCAGCCTCAATCTATTCCTCGGTGTCATACTAGTATAACATGTCTAAAGATCAGGCGTCAGGCATCACCTTGACCATTACGCTGCAATGCCTAGTCAGAGTCATTTAGATAGTTTGTCTATACACAAACTAAACTTGACTCAGCATAAGCTTGTTAACATGACGTAACCCTAAAAGTGCAAGGCTTGGGAATGGCATCAAGCATGCACATAAATCTGGACAGTGCTCCTCTTAACAGCACAGTGAGATGGCATAAACACATGTCTAGTATTGTGCAAAAGTTGAGAATAAAATTGCCTGTACTTTATATGCTGATCACTGTTCTAGCTGTCCAAACAATGTGAGGCAACAATAACTCTTCAACAAAGAGACCAACAGTCCCTCACATTAGACATACATCTGATCCGCTACCTAGAAGTACCATAAAAAAGTACCTTGTTATCATAAAGTGACAGTTTCTGATGTGCGAGAGCTAGCAGACAGTTTCATAGTCAATCGATTAACTCATGATTTCCATCATGTGCTACGATATTGTGCATACAAGTGACACAAACCGTACACTTTGTTTTACTAGACTTCCTTTCCTATAAAACATTGTGAAGACGTCGCTCAACCACGCAAGAGTCTCACATTAGATCACCTCCCCTAACTAAACAAAACCAGTAAAGTCGGTCCAGTTGGTCTGGCCAACACTTGAAAACGTTCATTATGTTAGACTTTTGGTGGAAGTACTAAAACACCCAGGAAAGGTATAACTGATTAAATAAGTTTGTATTAATGTAATCAATCCTTTAGTAGAGAATATCTCCAAATTGATTCAAAATTTTAGCTTCAGTCATTGGGATACTAAAACATTTATATAAAGGTGAAATACTATGTAGTTACTAATGTAATATCACGTGACTGAACACACCCTTTCATTAACGCGCGTTACATCAGCCCAATCTAAATTTCCATGCCTCATACTAACATGCAAGATATTTGCTCTAATAAATCCTTACTCTCAATGCTGTCTTGACGAAGTCGCTTGACCACATCATCTAGAGTAGGATCTCCAACATCACTGACAACTTCACAAAATTTCTCAAACGATCCGACGCTTTGCTTGCGCAGCACACACAAAATTTCCTTCGCCACTTCTTCTTCTGACTTGGACTTAGATAATTTGTTGAACTCTTCCTCCTCCGATGCAGTGAGAAGATGTTTGCTATACAGTCTAGAAGCAAGGTGATGCCGACTTGGAGCTAAGAGCACGGCCACCTTCATGTACTGGGGCCTCAAATGAGTTTCCCATTTAGGGTCTATTCCTACAGCCATGTAAGTAACTAACAAATTATTTAACTAAAAAATTATCCAAAATACCAAACTTACGTAAGGTAGACTGAGACATGATTTTCTCGTCTTCCTGTGTTGTAGACTGTAACTCAAAATTTGCACATGCAGTTGAAGTAGTGGCTGTGTCCTCTCATTGAGTGTGCTCCATGAAATCTATTACAACAATCATGTCAATTTATTATCAAATAAGATGACAATGTTGCAACCAAGTAATCTCAGTCTCGCGTAGCCAGACCCTACCGCAGCGTCATAATCGAAAGGCGCGACGGTAGGGTCTGGCTACGCGAGACTACATTCTCTCGTAACCTCTCGCGCGATCTGCTGCTCTCTTGCAGCTCTAAATTGCAAATAGAAAGCGTGTGAACGCGTGCGGCACGGCAAGAAACGTTGCCAGACGGTAACGTGACGACAAATGGTAGGATTGACGATCAACAGCGCACCGACGTCGAGAGACAGAGATGAACACGATATTGTAAACACGATTCTTTACTAGCGATTCTATCAATTGTTTGATAGACTCACAAACGCACGAAATACTCACCGATAACACGACGTGTTCTCGTCGACACTTGGCAAGCAACTGGAGTGTGCGCATCAAACTTTGGCTTATACAATGATGTCATCTAGACTATTAACCAATCACCATCCTCGCATGTGTCAAACTCATGACACAACAGTCCCCAGTGTATAGTCAATTAATGCACGGAATTGCAATTATAATAGTGGGTGTGTTGTTTATGCTTTCGATTTCTTCAAACAAATAATAATAATATATTGAGAAATGCATATCTCTATTACAACAGTCAAACATATTGGTGCTTTTTAAGGATTTATTACATTTGTTTATGTCCCGTATAAACTTGCCTTCTACTCATCACAAAGAGAGGCAAACAGCCATGAACTCACAGTAATAGACCTTCCATCAAACTCTCCAGCCATTTATAGAGCTGGAGAAAGCTAGAGTAGATCACACATCAGTAAAGAAGAAAGATGTGTATTCACATGCAATCTAGCAAGCACATCCATTTGTGGGACTCGAGACTCACGTGCAGCAACAGTCACATGTATGTACATCCACAGTATTAAATTATTTAATAAACTTTACAATGAGCTGTGTGTGTGTGTGTGTGTGTGTGTGTGTGTGTGTGTGTGTGTGTGTGTGTGTGTGTGTGTGTGTGTGTGTGTGTTTGTATAATGACTACAAGCTATATAATGCAGTACGTATCTATACACTGCAAACTATAACTCTCTATGTATAACAATCAGTGATGCACGAATCCAATTTCAAATTCCAGTCTTCTTCACTGACTTCTTTAACGTACTGCGCAAGAAGAACAGAAACACGCTCGTGCCATCATTCAATGCACACAAAACTATAAATTCATAAACAATTAGTTACTGACAGAGTTAGGGACTTTGAAAGTGCTCGGGATGTTGGTAGTGCGAGGCTCTAGTGTGCGATTTGTAACATGATATCTATTATTATCATCATTATTTCTCTTGGTAGAATAAGCGTTTATAACGGTGTTAGTGTCTTCTCTAGTGTTCGGTACTCTCTCTGTCTGTTCTTGTTGTCTCTTCTGCGGCGTAGCCGTAACCGGGTGTTCTCGGTGCTTGGTGATGGTGTCTGTATCGACCTGTGTATGTACAAAAGATAATACAGATTTAGTGAGAGTAAGATTAGAATCGGGTGTTTTTCAACGCGGCCCTCTCGGGTCCGTTTTGGGTTATTACCGCGATGGTTGTTTCCACCGATCCGAATCTACGCTACAGATACCGCCGCCACTACCACCTCAACCGAGAACGAACGCAGCCACGGAACCACAGACTCAAAGCCAGACGACGCAGATACTCGTCTTGCTACAGCAGACCGACGACATCCAGACGAACGAGCCCACTTACGTGACAACCGAATCACTGGTCCACCTATTGAGTAGGCACGCTTACTTCAGCAGAAAACTGGAAAGCGTCAACCACCACCAAATGTTTATACAAATGTCGAAGAAAGCCGACCTCGTACCATTCTGGCTACACATCACCAATGACATCGAACCGATTCTGAGCCACAAGACTGATATCGAGGAAAAATTCGACGCCTCGAGCACAAATTTGGCATAGACGCCCTCGACCTCCTCACCGAACACCACGGCAACATCAAGATAGAACTACAGATGCAAAAAGACACGACTGAACGCCACCTAGCAAATGAAATCGACGCCGAACCGGACTCCGCCACAAAGCAGCAACAGACGGAAACGACACAAAAACACGCCGTTGAGCTAAAACGAGACATGGCAACCACACGTCTGTACAACGAGAGGAGACGCAACGCCAAGCTAAACGAATTGAAACACCCAACGTCGGCGACCACCCGAAAGAACCGCCGCTATGGACCGTACGAGACTGTAGTAGGTTGACATGCGAGGACGTGGGTCCGGTTGCGCGTGCGCGGTTTAGCTCTGAGTTGGCGGTTGTCTAATAACACTTGAGTAGAGTTACTACATTGGCGACGAGGTCAGCGAACCAATCGTGAGGTATGTCCACTGTAGTGGGTGCCGTCGGTCCCTTTGAGGGAAATCAAGAGGAGTGGATGCATTACGTGGAGCGCGTGAAGTTCTTCTGCGTAGCCAACGGGATCACTGACACAGAGCGCAAGAAGGCGGTATTGTTGAGCGTATGTGGAGTGCAAACGTATAAGCTGATTCGCAACCTGTTGGCGCCTGGCAAGCCGGAAGACGCGGAGTATGACGACATCGTAGCAAAGGTCAAAGATCACGTGAACCCGAAGCCGTCCACTGTTGTTCAACGCTTCCGCTTCAACAGTAGATCACAGAAGCCAGGGGAATCAGTAGTGCAGTTTATGGCTGAACTGCGCCGTTTTTCCACGGATTGTGACTTTGGAGACACACTAGCTGACATGCTAAGGGACAGGTTGGTGTGCGGAGTGAGTGATGGGAGGATCCAACGGAGACTGCTGCAAGAAAAGGAACTCACGTTTGACAAAGCACTGAGTTTAGCCAGAGCGATGGAGACAGCTGCACTGAATGCAGAGGAGATTCAGAGACCGACTGGTGACAGCGTAGAAGGAGAGGTACACAAAATGCAGGAAACCAAGCCCAGTCTACCTAAGATGAAGTGTTTCCGGTGCCTTGGATTCCACCCACCAAACAGTTGTTATGCTCAGAGGATGCAGTGCCATAAGTGCAAGAAGGTTGGACACCTCGCTCGAGCATGTCGAGGCCAGCGACAGCCAGGCCAGGCAAGGAATGAAATAGCTGCCCAATCTCCTGTGACGAAAACACATCGAGTTGAAACCACACCTCTTACACCCAAAGCCCAACAAGCAGTGGAAGAAGGGCAAAGCAATGATGGAGTTGAAGGAATGTATACAGTATACGTTGTGGGTAAGGAGTGTCAGAATGAACCACTAGCAGTGACGGTTCATATCAACAAGAAAGCAGTACAGATGGAAGTTGATACTGGAGCATCAGTGTCAATTGTAAGTGAGAGCACTTACAAGAAACTGTGGAAGAGGCAAGAGTTGCCTGGTTTACGACGACCACAAGTGAGGTTGCATACTTACTCTGGGGAACCATTGACAGTGTTGGGAGAGCTGGATGTCCGAGTGCGGACTCAAAATCAGATTGCAACGCTACCACTAATAGTGGTGCGTAATGATGGACCCAATCTACTGGGAAGGAACTGGATGAAGTCACTCGTATTACCATGGCATGAAATGTTACAGAAGGGACACATCAAGTCCATTGGTACAGAGACGTCCTGCACAGAGTTGCTGAAGAGGTTTGATGGTGTGTTTGAAGAAGGGATTGGTGAGTTGAAAGGAACGATGGCTGCTGTCAAAGTGAAAGAGGGCAGTGCAGCGCGATTTTTCAAGCCGAGACCAGTACCATATGCCTACCGGGCGAAGGTAGAACATGAGCTAAAGCGACTAGAAGCTGAGGGCATAATTGAACCGGTTCGATTTGCCAACTGGGCGGCTCCCATTGTCCCCATATTGAAAGCTGACGGCTCCATTAGGATCTGTGGTGATTATCGACTCACGGTTAACCAGGTGGCAGAGACTGAGAAGTACCCATTACCAAGAGTGGAAGACATTTTTGCTTCGTTGGCTGGGGGACAGACATTTACAAAGCTCGATCTTAGTCATGCATATCAACAAGTGAAACTGGAAGAACAGTCCAAGCAATACCTGGTCATTAACACCCACTTGGGATTGTTCCAGTATAACAGGCTGCCGTTTGGAGTAGCAGCTGCACCAGCGATCTTCCAGAGGATAATGGATTGTCTGTTGCAGGGAATTCCAGGAACAGTGGTCTACCTAGATGATATTCTCATCACGGGTCGATCACAGGAGGAACATCTAAGGAACTTAGAAGCTGTGTTGAGCCGATTGGCAGGAGCAAGAATTCGGTTGAAAAGACAGAAGTGTTCCTTCTTGAAAAAGGAGATACAGTATTTAGGACATCGGATTGACAGCAAGGGAATTTACCCAACGGATGAGAAAGTCCAGGCTGTTCGAGCAGCGCCAGAACCCACCGACGTGGGCCAACTACGAGCCTATTTAGGGCTAATTAACTACTACGGCCGATTCCTACCAGGCCTAGCAAAGACCTTGGCGCCCTTGTACAAGCTCCTTCGGCAAGGAATGAACTGGAGATGGGGTGAAGAAGAAAAGACGGCATTCAGATGTTCAAAGGCAGCATTACAGTCAGATAAGCTACTAGTTCATTACGATCCGAGGATACCTTTGTCGCTTGCCTGTGATGCTTCACCGGTAGGGATAGGAGCCGTGTTGTCACATCAGTACCCGGATGGTGGGGAAAGACCGATTGCCTACGCGTCCCGTTCTTTGACCAAGGCGGAACAAGGATATGCACAGATCGACAGGGAAGCATTGTCAGTGGTGTTTGGGGTTAAACGGTTTCGACAGTACGTGTTTGGACACCAGTTTACCATTTTTACCGACCATAAACCACTGCTCACCTTATTGGGGGAGAACAGAGGCGTACCAGCAATGTGCTCCGGACGAGTGCAACGTTGGTCACTGATGCTGTCCAGTTATCAGTATACAATGACGTATCGACCCGGATCGTTAAATAGCAATGCAGATGGGTTAAGCCGACTGCCAAGCAGTGGGGTGCCCGACGAAGAGGAAGAGCCTGTGGAGGCTGTGCTGGCATTGCAGACACTGAGTTCATCGTCAACCAAACCAATCACCGCAGTCCAGATACGACGGGGGACGGAGAGAGACCCAGTGTTATCCCAAGTGCGTCAGTATACACTGACTGGATGGCCAAGTGTTGTGGAACGAGCTGATATCCGGCCGTACTTTAACCGACGCTACCAGCTAAGCGTTTCAGGTGGCTGTGTGTTTTGGGGAGGACGCGTGGTAGTACCACCTCAAACACGATCATCAGTGTTAGAAGAGCTTCATGTATCACACCCAGGAGAAACAAGGATGAAGGGGCTTGCTCGAAGTTTCGTATGGTGGCCGGGCATAGACAAGGAGCTGGAGAGAGTAGTGAAAGGATGCCACACTTGTCAGGTACATCGCAAATTGCCGGCGTTGGCACCTCTGCATCCGTGGGCACAAGCAGACAGAGCATGGTCTCGCTTACACATTGATTTTGCTGGGCCGTTTCTTGGCCAGTCGTTCCTTATCGTAGTTGACGCCTATTCCAAGTGGCTGGAGGTGGACACTATGACATCTACGACGGCGCGCGTAACGATCAAGAAGCTGCAGCGGTTATTTGCAACACATGGCATTCCAGAGATAGTAGTATCTGATAATGGGGCTGCCTTTACCAGTGCTGAATTTCGGCAATTTATGGAAGGAAATGGCATTAAGCACATCTATTCTGCGCCATATCACCCATCGTCTAACGGGTTGGCAGAACGAGCAGTAGCAACCTTCAAAGGGGCTATGAAGAGAATGAATTCGGAGTATGGATCATTGGAGAGTAAAATTGACAGATTCCTGCTGCGGTACCGAATCACACCACACGCTACCACTGGTGAACCACCGGCTCTCTTACTGTTAGGGCGGATGCCGCGGAGTAGATTGGATCTACTACGTCCCGACTTGGCGGCCTATACGTACAAGAAGCAGGAGCAACAAAGAAACGACCATGATAAGCGCAGTCGAGACCGAACGTTTGAGGTTGGACAGTTGGTGTACGTGAAAAATTTTGGACAGGGCACGCCATGGGTTATGGCAACAGTGAAAGAAAGAACGGGTCCACTATCATTCCGAGTCATGTTGCCTGATGGTAGAATGTTACGAAGACACCAAGATCACATTCGGTCGCGTCAACTGGAAGATGACCCACTACCCAACGGCACACATACAGACCCCACTGCATCACCACCGGAGTCTAACATGACGGAAGAACTGCCTTCAATCGAGGTAACAAGTGAACCAGGAGGGAGCATCTCGGAAACAAACGGTGACCACGGTGGTCAGGGGAAACGGTTGGCCATGAAGCAACCAGCAACATGGAGCCGGCATCAACCGGGGTCAGAAGATCTGCTCGAGCAAGGAAGGCGCCGGACAGACTAGACTTGTAAACTAGCACTATCATACAAGTAGGGGTAAAAGACTTTAGGGGGAAGGGGTGTAGTAGGTTGACATGCGAGGACGTGGGTCCGGCTGCGCGTGCGCGGTTTAGCTCTGAGTTGGCGGTTGTCTAATAACACTTGAGTAGAGTTACTACAGAGACATCATGGCGAAGGTGGCGCCGGTTGACGGTGGTAGTAGGGTGGTGGTGGTAGAGATGACGGAGGCGAGAGATGACAGAGAGTGTCTTCTCTTTGTAGAGTCTCGTTGTCGTCGTTGTTCTGTGGTTCGTGTTTCCGAAGATCAATATCGAGCGGGTCGTTCGGAGAGAGAGAGTGAGTAACTACCGGCGTGGTCGCTGAGCGAATGAGGTGCTCAACGCTCGACGTACGTTTAAAGGTTCTGGGGATGACAAAATTGTTCACCTCCGTCGTCCAATCGGATCGAGCGTCGGCGAGCGCACACTAGACACAAATGCGTGTGAGATATTTTTGGATATTTTCATAGTTCTCGGTCTAGGGCGACAGCCGGCGCCGTTCCGAGGAGGGTTCGACCTGATTCTTGTAGTCGAGTGTTGGTCTGGTAAGGTTAATGTAGTGATTTCAGTGTTTTGTTGCGGAGCGTTCGGTACCGTTTCCATGTATCGCATCCGGGACACGTGTGTCTCCACAGATACGATCACGTGATTTTGTATTTTAGGCATACAGTAGGACCTCAAAGATACGAACACCTCGGGAAATTGGGTGTTCGTAATTGTGAAATGTTCATAAGTCTGAAGTTTGTAATATCGATGATTACATAACTTGTGAAAACAGGAGTACACTGTATGGCTAACAAAAAGGATAAGTACGTGAACTACAGTAACTGTGAGAGTGTAAGAACGAATTCAAGGGTTACTAAAATAACAATCCATTGTCTTTTGCTTCAAGGCAGAACCCCTTTTTTGTCCTGCAAGGTCCAGGAGCTCTCTCAAAAGCAAAAGTGCGCGTGCGCGTGGCTACATTACGTGATCAAATTTTGCAAGAGCGCGCGCTCGCGCTAGAGCATGCTGTTCGGTTGACCGGTCAGTTCGGTTGTCTGGTGTTCGTATCTTTGAGGTCCTACTGTATTTGTAAGTTTTAGCTTGCCGCTGGCTCAGAATCAAGACGACGAGACAGATGAGTGATGAATGTTGTGCCGACCGCCGTCCGCCAGACGCTCCATCGTGGTGGGAGTCCCTTGTGAGGTGTCGTGTCGTTTGATCTCTTCTCCCTTGTGTCGTTCCTGTCTTTTTCGTCGGGATGAGGTGTGTACCTGTGGTGTATGTGTGTTTGTGTGCGTGTACGACGGGGTGCAGTGGTGGGAGAAGCCGTGTACTCGTGTCGGGTCAGTTATCTGTTGTCATGCAATTATGTATGGTCGTGTATTACTTATAGGTTAGGTGTAGTTAGGTGTTATGTTGTTATTTCGATGTATTATTTTTTGTTATTTATTGTTGTTAAGGTTGGGGTTTTAGGGTTAGGGTGGGGTTTAGGGTTAGGGTCAGGGTTAGGGGTAGGGGTCAAGTTTTAGATTAATGGTTGTCTGTCCAGTCCGTCTGGCTATTGTGACCGAGGTGTGTCGGTCTACTGGCTGGCTGGCTGACTGGTCATTAGGGTAAATCTGTAACAGTCTGTGTCGTTCTATAATCTGACTGACTCGTTGTTGGGCTAGATGTTGAAGTCTTAGTTGGAAGAATTATTGTTACCGTGTGTCCAGTGGTGATAGTCTTTCGGATGCGTGTCTGGCTGTCTGGCTAAAAGTCTGGTTGGGGTCTTATGAGTCTGATTATTCTGTTTGTCAGAATGGAAAAAATTAGAGTGGAAAAAATTTATTATTGAGCATGTGGGTCTGGTTGTCTGGGTAACAGTCTGATTGGTGTCTTATAAGTCTAATTATTCTGTTTGTCAGATATGAAAAAATTAGAGTGGAGAAAATTATTATTTGGTTGACTAACCAATCGGTCTGACTAGGATGATAACGGTGTTTCGTTCAATAGTCTGACTGACTAGTTATTGGGCTAGATGTTGAACGTCTTAGTTGGAAGAATTATTGTTCCAGTTCTTCCGGTAATGATAATCTTTCAGATGCAGGTCTAGCTGTCTGGCTAACAGTCTGATTGGGGTCTTATAAGTCTGATTATTCTGTTTGTCAGAGTGGAAAAAATTTATTATTGAGGGTGCGGGTCTGGTTGTTTGGGTAACAGTCTGATTGGTGTCTTATAAGTCTGATTATTCTGTTTGTCAAATATGAAAAAATTAAAGTGGAGATAATTATTATTTGGTTGAGTAACCAATCGGTCTGACTAGAATGACAACGGTGTGTCGTTCATAGTCTGACTGAGTGGTTATTGGGCTAGATGTTGAAAGTCTTAGTTGGAAGAATTATTGTTATCGTGTGTCTGGTGATGATAGTCTTTCGGGTGCATGTCTGGTTGTCTGGCTAAGAGTTTGATTGGGGTCTTATGATTCTGATTATTCTGTTTGTCAGAGTGGAAAAAATTTACTATTGAGGGTGTGGGTCTGGTTGTTTGGGTAACAGTCTGATTGGTGTCTTATAAGTCTGATTATTCTGTTTGTCAAATATGAAAAAATTAGTGGAGATAATTATTATTTGGTTGACTAACCAATCGGTCTGACTAGAGTGACAACAGTGTGTAGTTCATGTGTGTGTGTGTGTGCACGTGTGCAAGTGTGTGTGTGTGTGCACGTGTGTGTGTGTGTGTGTGTGTGTGTGTGTGTGTGTGTGTGCGTGTGCGTGCATGTGTGTATGTGTGTGCACGTGTGTTTGTGTGTGTGTGTGTGTGTGTGTGTGCAAGTGTGTGTGTGTGTGTGCAAGTGTGTGTGTGTGCACGTGTGTGTGTGTGTGTGTGTGTGTGTGTGTGTGTGTGTGTGTGTGTGTGTGTGTGTGAATGTCATGCATTTATCACATTTCTTATATGTCTGCCTGTCTCTGTTTGTTTGCATGTGTCTACCTCTATCCCTACATCATGTCCATGTCTGTAGGTCGTCTACGAACTCTATACGAATTATCTTGTGTTTCTATTCGCCAACTGCTCGGTCCATCAAGAATCGACAAAATCGATCAACTTCCCTTACCACCTTCACTCAGAATGTACCTCGAAGACATGTTCTACAGGTCACCTCCTGACAGTCGATGACACAGTTCATGTTGACCGAGTTTACTGTCGACGTCAATTATATAAACAGTTGTACACATGAGGAATATGGATTATGTTGTTGCTGAATGATAATAGATGGTATGATTGCTTTATGAGATTTGAGCGGTTTATGAACGTTTGCTGATGTAATGAGGTATGTTTGATAGAAAAACGTGAATATGGAGCTTGAAGTGATATAATAATATAATATGGTATCATTAGATGCTCTTACACTTGCATACACGCCAAGTATCTTACCATAAAAATACAGTTGGATAAACGTAACAAAATGTCAAATACACACAAACTAAAAATAAGGTAATTTGTTAACACAAAATGTTATGGACATTTCAGACTTTATTGACATGATGATTTCGAGTTCTTCATCCAAATCTCCCGCTGTGATGAGTTCTCCATTCTGAGTTGAGAATGCAGCATGTAACCACCTTTTGTGTGTCATGAGTGGAAGAGGAAGCCATTTGGTAGATCTCTCATCATATAATTCGCGATCGGATCGTGATCCATTCTGGTCTAGTGTAGACAGGCCTTAAGTATACTTACAACACACACACACACCACACATACGCGTGCGCACATACACACACACATACAAACACACACACACACACACACACACACACACACACACACACACACACACACACACACACACCACATATACACGCACACACACCCCCCCTAAGGCTTTACACCCTATTTTCATAAGATCGACCAACAAGCTCCTGTGTAATGATAGCCACACATACCGCCACTGCAAGTCACATGATGCTGTACCTAATAGCTACTCGTATAGCGCCGAGAATGCATGGACAAGTCTTAATGACACAACATCATGCAACAGCTGCATATGTGGACTGACACGTGCACTCTTGTAGTGTACAGCAACAACTCTGTTGTCCAACTTGTCAAGTTCAAGACTCGATCCACAACCGGCAATACAGAACGTCATTGATCCACTCTGACGTGTGAGTTTTGGGTGCAAAATTGCCTTTCATCAAGTCATCACAATTGCATTTCTTTCTGTATTCGATGAAGTCGGGAATGATCATGTCGAGGTCTACTGGGTGGATTGATAGCCACTCAACAGGTTGGTTGTCTCCATCGGCTACTGCGAGAGTCTTCCACAAAACCAAACTCTCACCAATGTCACAACACGTCTGTAGTATAGAACAATCAATCAGCAAGAACTCTTGCATAACTGGGATGACCAGCAGATACAATTTTGTCTGTGAAACATGAAGGTGCATGAGATAGAAAAGGAAAAATGACAAAGTGAACAAGAAGAGGAGAGACAGACAGACACTACAAATATGGGTTAATAGTTTATGTTGATTGATATCAACATGTGTGAAAGGTGTAATACAAAAAGAATGGTTAAGAATAAGTGAGGGGCATTGATGTGTAGTTGGGGTAGCAAAAGAGATACAATGCAGACAATATGGTTCTGTAGCACATAAAGTTACTAAAGCAGGTAAACTATTTTATGTGTTTGTTTGTCTGTTTGTCTGTCTGTCTATCTGTCTGTCAACACACATTTCCTAAAATGACAACAACAATACTTTTGCAGTCCAATAAAACAGTTACAAACACCCTCACACCTATGGACACACAATTACACAAACAAACAAACAAACAAACAAACACACAACTAAATAAATAAAGTGAGTTTACATTGAGCTGTTGCCATTTCGAGTGAGAACAAATAGTCTCCAATTTCTTTCATTTTGCTCTGATCAACTGCCATAAACCTACATGTCAACATCTGATCAGGCATGCATGCAAATGTACACATGCAAACACACACGCACACAGACAGACTGATTGACACACACACACACACACACACACACACACACACACACACACACACACACACACACACACACACACGTGCACACACACACACACACACACACACACACACACACACACACCATAAATTTCTACCACAAACAACACCTTAGATCCTTCAAAATACAGCAAACCACTTGCACCCTTGTGCAATACAAACTTTCCCACTTTCCAGTTGTGTCTCCGATGTCTCTATTGCAGCAACAAAACTATTCAACATCCAATTCTTTAGCAACATGCACACATAGCCACTTTCTCATCCAACATACCTTTTTCATTAAGAATCCTTGCCTTGTTATTTCCACAATTTTTCCACCTGACTGACCCATGCATCTGCACGTGTCACACACATAATTAATTAATTAAGTAAGTAAGTAAATAAAAATAGTTTCTTTACTGACTGTTGAAGTGCCACACTGTGTCTGCATGCCACATTCAGAACCCGAGCCTGTCTCTGAGCTGGTCAATTCTGCATTTCTTGACAATGTACTGAAACACTGTTCTACTGGTTTGGATGGTGTGAGAGCAGACTGGAAGAACACAATGAGACAAATAGAAACAAGTATGAAGTAGTAGACATACATGGCAATGTCATGTAGTGTGTACTGTGTCCACAGTAATCGACACTCAAATTTCTGTGATTGTGTGTGTGTGTGTGTGTGTGTGTGTGTGTGTGTGTGTGTGTGTGTGTGTGTGTGTGTGTGTGTGTGTGTGTGTGTGTGTGTGTGTGTGTGTGTGTGTGTGTGTGTGTCTGTCTGTCTGTCATCTGACATGCAGATCAAATCAACTAAACACATACTTACAAATCTATACAAAACTTCTACACAATCCACAAACGCCAACTTCTTCGAATGTGAATGCTTCTTGAACAACTCTTTACTCGACCCTCCCACCGGCTCAAGATATGATTCGTTCAACAGACTGTTTGCTAATTGACATCCTTCCTCCCTCATTGTGACAAACGACCACGACAACAACCACTCACTTAACTCACAACCTTCACATGCAACAAACAAAATTTTTGTGCAAGTAAACTTAGACAAGGATAAGACACACAATACACCAGCAAAACAGTCTTTGTATGTTTTCAGTGCACTCTTGTGCTCACCGAGTGCAATGCCAGCATCAGGGTCTTGCATGGCGGCTATCAGTTCACTAAACATCATCGACTTAGTTTAGTCATGAAAGTAGATACAATGAGTGACAAGTACAGCAAAGTAAGCAAATTGGTTGTAACATATGACATGAGGTAGAAGGTTTGTGTAGAAGCAGTAGTTGATATCAATAAATTATTCTCTTGTTATAAAGTTGAGTAAGTGGCATGTTGTCAAGCACAACACTTTTGATTAATTATATACTTATGTAACATGTTTTGGTTTCACAGTCTGTTCACCAATGGTCACAACAGACAGACAGACAAACAGATGGACAGATGTACGGACCTCTGATGGACAGACAAATGGACAGACAGAAGGATAGACGGACAAATAGATAGGCAAACAGACAGACAAATAGATAGGCAAACAGACAGACAAACAGACAAACAGACAAACAGACAGAAATGGATAGACAGACAAAAAGACAGAAACAGACGACCAGACTGATAAATGAAGTGACTGACAGAGAAACAGACTACCAGACAGCCAGACAGGCGACAGACAGACAAACAGACAGACAAACAGATGGACAGATGCATGGACTTCTGAGGAATGGACGAATAGATAGGCAAACAGAGAGACAGACTAACAAATGGATAGACGGACAAAAAGACAGACAAACAAACGGCCAGACAGACAAACAAACGGCCAGACAGACAATGAACAAAAGGACAGAAATTAAGGCAGACAGACAGATGGACAGATGCATAGACTTCTGGGAGACGGACGAATGGACAGACAGAAGGATAGACAGACAAATAGATAGGCAAACAGAGAGACAGACACAGAGAGACAGACAAATAGATAGAAGGACAAAAAGCAGATAAACCGATAGCCAGACAGATAAATGAACAGAGTGACAGACAAGCAGGCAGGCAGATAAAAATACTGAGACAGACAGACAGACAGACAGACAGACTGATAGATTAACAACAAACAGACAAAGAAACTGACAGACAGATAGAGAGACAATCAAACTAAAGACACATAATACACTCCATGCCATACATAATCACTCACCTATTATGAGCATCAAGCAATGGCCTGGCAGTTGAACGAATGTCACATTCAGCAACCATTGGATTCGCAATCTGAAACAAAATACCAAAACACATCATCACAAACAGAACCAAGACAACACACAGACATAAACACAAAACCGTTTTGTCTTGCTCCAGCTGTCGTATCGTATCACCGATCACCTCAGCCCAACTATCTCCAGTCTCAGTGTCTGGAGCTTGCAGTAAGAACTCGGTGCCGTGGACAGTCGTCAGTCGAATGACATTCTATCAAGAAACAACAAACCTACACGTGTATCATGGCTCACTATACAGTAAACCTAAAGTGAAACGCAGCAATAAACACACATAAACGTATGGAGAAAATCAGAGAAGACTGTGAATTGGCATGCAGTCAATGTGGTTACACATAAAAATATGTTTATCTATGAACGCCTGCTGAAGGCAACAGATTGCCTTGTAATCATCAATAATCTCATACAACCCAACACGTTCACTACACTCGCATCCTACAGATCCTTCTCTTGTCTTAATCCCAGGCATGGATGTATGGGGTGGCCTATCAATCCGGAGGGCCCAAGCCAGCCAGACTGGAATGACCAGTCCAAACGAGCAGTAAAACTTTTGCATAAGTTTGTCTGCTAATTTTCATGAATAATTTAGAGTCCAGTTGGACCGAGCTATCAGATGTAAGTATGTTTAAAGGTATCCAGTCAGCCTTCTGTGACCAAATGCTTAGAGTAAGTACACTCGGCTAAGTTGTTAACACACACGCGTGCGTGCGCACACACACACACACACACACACACACACACACACACAAACTCACACATTGCCTAATACACACACCCACACACCCACAAACCCACACACACACACACACACACACACACACACACACACACACACACACACACACACACACACACCCTTTCCGTGGATCCTTCTCCAGCAGTCCAGCTAGTAAAGATCTTGACAAACAAGACGCTCGTTGAGGAAACTTGATTGCTTCCAAAGAGAACAACCAACATCAGCATCATTCAAATTTCAAACCATCACCTCACACATACAGTTAGAATGAGCTCAAACAACACTTCATGGTCTCTGTTATAAAACGGCAGCCGACCACAAATCATCTCAACATGACCACACCCACACCCCACCAGTCAACAGCTCGACCGTAATCACTTTCTTCTAAAACCTACAAATACAAAGAAACACTTGATTTGCCATCACTGATGAGACAAAGTTGCCAGACAATTGGCTATCACCTCGGGTGCTAGATATTCTGGTGTTCCACAGAAGGTGCTGGTCGTTGTGTCTTTCGTGATGTCTTCTTTCCTGGAATGTTAGCTTTCAATGAACATTAGTCTAGTTGTATTACTGTAGTTCTTTGCAGAATTGTATCATAGTTTGATGTAAGAAATAAATGACAGAGAGACAGACAGACAGACAGACAGATAAATAAACAGACTGACAGACAGCGAATAAACAAACAGTCAGACAGACAAGCAGACAGACAGGCAGGCAGACACAAAGACAGGCAGACAGACAGACAGATGGACTGACAGACAAACTAACAGACAGAGAAACCAAGAGACAGACATACAGAAAGAGTGACAATCAAACTAAAGACAGATAATACACTCCATGCTATACATAATCACTCACCTATTATGAGCATCAAGCAATGGCCTGGCAGTTGAACGAATGTCACATTCAGCAACCATTGGATTCGCAATCTGAAACAAAACACCAAAACACATCATCACAAACAGAACCAAGACAACACACAGACATAAACACAAAACCGTTTCGTCTTGCTCCAGCTGTCATATCGTATCGCCGATCACCTCAGCCCAACTATCTCCAGTCTCAGTGTCTGGAGCTTGCAGTAAGAACTCGGTGCCATTGACAGTCGTCAGTCGAATGACATTCTATCAAGAAACAACAAACCTACACATGTATCATGGCTCACTATACAGTAAACCTAAAGTGAAACGCAGCAATGAACACACATAAACGTATGAAGAAAATCAGAGAAGACTGTGAATTGGACACATGCAGTCAATGTGGTTACACATAAAAATATGTTTATCTATGAACGCCTGCTGAAGGCAACAGATTGCCTTGTAATCATCAATAATCTCATACAACCCAACACATTCACTACACTCGCATCCTACAGATCCTTCTCTTGTCTTAAACCAGACATGGATGGATGGGGTGCCCACCGATCCAAAGGGCCCGAGATAGCCAGCCAGACTGGAATGCCCAATCCACATGAGCAGTGGAACTTTTGCATAAGATTGTCTGCTAATTTGCATGAATAATTTAGAGTCCAGTTGGACAGAAGTCCACACACACACACACACACACACACACACACACACACACACACACACACACACACACACACACACGAACACACACACACACACACACACACACACACACGAACACACACACACACACACACACACCACACATACACACACGTGCACACACTCACACACACACACACACACACACACACACACACACACACACCGCCCAACACACACACACACACACACACACACACACACTGCCCAACACACACACACACACACACACACACACACACACACACACACACACTGCCCAACACACACACACACACACACACACACATACACACACACACACACTGCCCAACACACACACACACACACACACACACACACACACACACACACACTGCCCAACACACACACACACACACACACTGCCCAACACACACACACACACACACACACACACACACACACACACACAAACACACACACACACACACACACACACAAACACACACACACACACACACACACACACACACACACACACACACACACACACACACACACAAACACACACACACGCGACTCACAAGAAGACAGACAGAAAGGCAAGACATTGCACAGGCAACTAGCAAACAAAAAACTACAAAGCAAACTGCCAGACAAACACAAAAACAAGCAGCGAGTGAATAAATGAGAATAAAGACCAACAAACACAAAAACTAAGACAAACAGACAACCAGACTGATAAATAAACAAACAACAACACGAATCACAAACATCATGCACAATCACTAACCAACAGCTACTGACACGCCCATTTCTCTAGTCCACACGCCAACGTCACACCTACCAGATCCATAAGGAAATGAGGACTACAACACAAAACATTCATTAACTCATTAAACTCATCAAGCAACCAACCACCATCTACTCCACAAATTAGACAAACCAAATCTCTACTTCCT